>NC_089763.1:50522586-50822586 GCF_040412425.1 Macrobrachium rosenbergii
TGCAGCTTTCATGTATACGTTTGTAGCTGTTTTATATATATATATATATATATATATATATATATATATATATATATATATATATATATATATATATATATATATATATATATATATATATATATCGTGCATGGGCCTGGCTAGCACTCATTTGCTACTGCCCAACAAGACAGCAATTCAATTTTCCTACAAGCAATTGTGGACATAACAATTATGCCCAGGGGGATGGAGCCGGTTAAAGGACCAAGGCAGCCGGGCGATAACCGATCGCGTGGACAAGGCCTTAAATGCCGCCTTGAATGCCATAGATAAATGATAGAATTTAGGCCAAAGGCCAAGTTCTGGGACCTATGAGGTCATTCAGCGATGAAAGAGAAACCGACAGTAAGTAAGAATGTTTGAAAGGTGTAACAGGAGGTAAACCTCGCTGTTGCACTATGAAACAATTGTTAGGGGAGGGTGGAAAGTAAGATGGAAGAAAGAGACTATGAACGGAGGTACAGTGAAAGGAATGAAAGGAGTTGCAGCTGGCGGCCGAAGTTTTTAAACTTGATGTTATTCCTAGGCCTAAGCAATTTGTTTTCGCGCCTCATTTCCTCACCCTAACTTTGGTCTATCCTCCTCGGCCTAAGCAATTATTTATTGAGTCTGCCATCCTCAGCTTAAGCAATTCCTCAACTCTCCCGTGGGTGGGTAGTGCCGTCACGTAGTGCACTGTATGCATTGGTTCTTTGCAGCGTCCCTTCGGCCCTGAGCTGCAACCTCTTTCATTCCTTTTTCTCTGCCTCCCTTCATATTCTCTTTCTTTCATCTGATTTTCTACCCTCTTTAACAATTGTTTCACAGTGCAACTGCAAGGTTTTCCTCGTGTTACATTTTTCAAACCTTCTTACTGTCAATTTTCCTTTCAGTGCTGAATGACCTGATGGGTCCCAGCTCTTGGCTTTTGGCCTAAATCCTATGTTCCAATTCCAATTCCTCAACTTTCTTTCCCTTTCGGCTTTTTCCCTCAAAGAACGTACAGTTATGATGAAGCTCGCTTAGCAAATCTATTGGCCTTTATAGCATGATCCATATTAAACGAAGGCACGATTTGCGTAAAAACAGACAGCAACGTCCCGAGATGTGTCTTCGTAAAGTAACCCTTAGTGGCGTTTACCTTTTCTCAAATAAACGAAGATAATCATCCTGGTAAGAACCTCCATAATTTTAGAGTTACTTCCTTCACTATAATGCTCATTGTTCGTGCCTGGTGCCAGTTTCTCAGAGTCGTTCCTTTACAATTAACTAAATATATTTAAAAGGTAATAAAATTTTACCGCAGCCATTCTGTTCTAGAGCAACCAGTTTATTAAAAACCGTATTGAGAATGTATTTGTAAAATATGGGACCTATGTACCGATAAGTTTTTTATGACCTGCATTTTACTTCATTCACTAATTTACAAATTCCTTCAGTAGTTCATAGTTTTCATTTCCGTAAGAAGCAGAAACAATAGCAATTAAAGAGACCCATGAACACAAATACCATTTCATATGATACATCCACAAGAAGCATTCCATATCTAACGGCAGTCATGTTAAAATCCTCCGAACGTCTTTGATTACTAAGTTCTACTATTTTGCTCATTTATCTCCTGTTCGGTGTCAAATTCACAGACTCACTAAGCCAATGTATCCGTATTAGTTACTATCGTAAACAACCAGTCCTCAAAATCATTAGTCTTTCAATTGGTTTCATGGATAGAATAGAATAGAATATAGTATTTAAGCCTAAGGCCAAGCGCTGGGCTGGGACCTATGAGGTCATTCAGAGTAAAAAGGTTTGAAAGATGTAACAGGAGAAAAACCTCGCAGTTGCACTATGAAACGATTGATAGGAGAGCGTGGAAAGAAAAATATAAGAGAATACGAACGTAGGTACAGTAAAAGGAATGAAAGGGGTTGTGGCCCCTATAACCTAAATACATCCACCACTAAACATAAACTTCCCCCCAACTAAACCTAAACACATCCCCCACTAAACCTAAATGCATCCTCCACTAAACCTAAACACACAGCACCCACAAAACCTAATCACACCTCTCACTAAATCTAAATGAACCCTCACTGTACATAAACTCACGCCAACTAAACCTTAACACACATCTCCACTAAACCTAAACACACCCCTCACTAAACCTAAATGTCTCACTAAACCTACACACATACCCCTACTAAACCTAAAAACAACCCCCACCAAACCTATACCCATCCCCAAAACCTAATTTTTTCAGTTATATATTTCTATGGTCTTGAGTACACGAAATGAGGCATGATAAGCCTGTAGAGTTTCTTTACCACATAAGTTACAAAGGGAAGGGGGAATGGGGATGGGGGAAGGAGTAGGGGGCGGGGGTATGGGTTTTAAACCTACCCCATTATCTAAGTTGGGTCAAATGATGTCCAAGTGTAAAATTTTGTCTGGATAGGTCAAGGGGTTCGGATTTCTATAGCGCACAAATATACAAACATACAAACATTCACTTTTATAAGATATATACATGTATATATGTATATATACATATATACATATATATATGTATATATATATATATATATATATATATATATATATATATATATATATATATATATATATATATATATATATATATATATACTGGATATGATATGCACGCTAAAACAGAGGGGCTACCAAAAAGTCTCATAGGTCATAAAATAATTGGCTGCTATCAGCTGAGCCACTGTTATGTTGGGATTTCATTAAAACCATCTGTTATGCAAAGGAGTGCAGCCTGCAAGGTAAATCCCTAGGTACTATCAAGTACTTGGATCCCACCTTCGTTTGACTTTTGTGAGTCAGTTTGTAGTGCCTTTGGCTGTCTTCAGAGTTCTGTGTTCGGTACTGATGCGAGGGAATATTGTAGCTATAAGGTTGAGGCCTGTTTATATATATATATATATATATATATATATATATATATATATATATATATATATATATATATATATATATATATATATATATATATATATATATATATATATATATGCATATATATATGAATATAAGTATATATATGTATATATAAATATATATATATCTATATATATATATATATATATATATATATATATATATATATATATATATATATATATCATTAATTATAAGGCTGAGGCCTGTAGTTTATATATCTATTATATTACTTTCCTTGGCTGCCTTTCTGTCTGTGTGTGTGTGTGTGTGGCTGGTGTCTGTGTGTCCCTCCCTCCCTCCCCTTCCCCCTCCCCTTCCCCCCCCCTCCCATTCTCCTCCCTTCACCCCTCCCCTTCCCATTCCCCCCCTTCCCATTCCCTCTTCCCCCTTCCTCCTCCCCTTTCCCCTTTCCTAATGCAGGTGGTTCATTGTTACCACATGAGGTTAATTAAATACTTCATAAATTCTAAAGGTCAAGCAAGTTATATTTATAAAACGTCTTCCCTACTACAGGCTCCTTTGAAGTCAGCTTCAGCTCCTGAAGCATTCCTGGAGAAACTGCCCAATGGATTACAAAGTCTTCTTGAAGACGCCTTCAGGAGCTGAAAATTACTTCAAAGGATACAGGAGTAGTGAATAGACATCTTCAGCTCCTGAAGCATTCCTGGAGAAATGCCCATTGGATTTCTGGGCAGAATGATTCCAAATACAGATTCTGGATTTCTCCATGAAACGTTTGTTTGTTTGTTTGAATGCACTCTTTGAGATTCGCGAGGCTGCAGCAGAAGGAGACAACGACAGCTGGATTCTTGAAGATTTCTTCAGGAAGCCATGATAATCCAATGAGTGTTTATCCAGGAGTTCTTCAGGAACTGAAGACGGCTTCACAAGATCTTGGAGTCGTGAAAACGTCTTCAAGAAGACTTTGTAATCCAATGGGCGTTTCTCCAGGAATGCTTCAGGAGCTGAAGACGACTTCAAAGACTCCTGGAGTAGTGAAGACATCTTAAGGTGCGTCCAGACGATTCAATTTTTCGTTCAATTTTGCGCATGCCTTTGACGCATTCCACAGCGCACGTAGCGCAGGCCTTTACGCATGCGTTTTTTCTCCGAAATGACTGAGGCATGCAATAGCGCAAGGCTTCCCACCGGTGCTGGGAGTCACGTGCGCTTTTCCGTGTAGTGAAATCTACTGAAAATGTCACTTGAGAGTAAGGAATTAACTCTAACTTTCATTGAAGACTACCAAAAACACGAAGTTCTTTGGAAAGCTGATTTGAAAGGTTATTCAAATAAGTTTCTGAGAGGAGATGCCCTTCAAAAACTAAGTGAAAAATATGCTATAGATGTAACAGCTGTCAAAAATAAGATCAAAAGTCTACATACAACTTTTACTTATACTTTATTCTTGAGTTCTTTGTGATTTAAATTAATTTATATTTTTTTAATAAATGAACAGTTTTTGATGAAAGGATATTGTTAATTTATTTTGTATGCAATTATTTACAAGTAGGTCTAATGATACATGTTGTCTCTTTGATAAAGAAAAGTACTGTATATTGTTATAACATATTCATGTGAATTCATAATGTCTTCTAAAATAAATATTACTTGAATATTTTTTTATCAGTACATACCTTTATGTAATCATTTAATGCTTCATTTATACTTCTCATAGTTTCGGAGACAATGTCCGATATGCTTTGTTTGGGTACTTTAAGCAAGAAACTTAAGCTGGCATACGAGTCTCCCGTTGCTAAATAACGTAGTGTTATAGCTAATCTGATTTCAGCAGGAATAGCTTCTCTCATGACAGTATTCTTTTTAGAGATTAGAGGTCTGATTTTTTCCAGGATTATGGTAAAGTCCTCCAGTGACATTCTAGTGAAATTCCTGAACAAAATATCGCCACCACACTGTAACTCACGCAAAATGGTGTTTTTGTTCTGTTTATAATATTCCTTCATCCATATTCTTTTTTGTTGTTTTTTTCGTCTCTTTTTATTAGCCTTATTAATAATGATGTAAGCGGCACAAATTCCCGCGCAAACAAGTGGATCCAGTGACATCGCGCAACTAAAAAAGGCAACGTGTGGACAGTAAAAGGCATGCGTTACGTTCCTCATTCCTCTTTCAACTTGACGCATGCAATCTTATTCCAAAAGGCATGCGCTTAGCGCATGGAAAAAAGGCATCGTCTGGACGCACCTTTATAAATACAACTTGCTTGACCTTTAGGATTTATGAAGTGTTTATTTAACCTCGTGTAGTAACTATGAACCACCTGCATTAGGGGAGGGAAGGGGGTGGGGAAAGGAGAAAGGGGAAGGGAGGGGGGGGAGGGGAGGGGAAGGGGAAAGGGGAGGGACAGGACACCACACACACACACACACACAGAAAGGCAGCCATGGAAATCAATATAATATATATAGACTGGCAAATACTCACTATCGCTCGCATTTGCTAGTTCCCATACCCATATCTGTTCCATACCCATACTCATATCTGTACCATACCCATACTATACCCATACCCATACCCATACCACACCCATACCAATACCCATACCCATACCCATATCTGTACCATACCCATACCCATATCTGTACCCATACCTATACCCATATGCATACCCATACCCATTACCCTTACCCATATCCTTACCATAACATTACCATACCCATACCCATATCTGCTGTATACCCATACCCATACCCATATCTGTTCCATACCCATACCCATACCCATACCCATATCCATATCTGTACCATACCCATACCTGTACCTATAACCTTACTCATACCTGCACCATACCCATACGGTACCCATACCCTTACCCATACCTGTACTATACCCATACCAATACCCATACCTATACCTATACCCATACCCACACCCATACCCATATCCATATCTATACCCATACCATACCCATACCCATATCCATACCATACCATTCTCTTACCAATACCCATATCTGTACCATACCCATCGCCATACCTGCAGCTAAACTATCCCTACTAATAATAGTTAGCAAAAGTCAACAGGCACCACCAGCCCCATTTACCTTGTGGTGCGCAAACAAACAAAAAAACAAACAAATCTCTCAGAGTTTTAGTATTAGGCCGGGTATTCACAGTCAGGTTTACCTGTCAGTCCATCTGTCAGTTCACTGAAACTGACGTTTAAACTTACATGTGGCCGACAGTTCGTGGGCGGAGTCAGTCCACTCGCTAGAACGAATGAACTGATGGAATTACCCAAAGTTCATCCAACCGACTGACAGGTGGTCGCACGTGTGGATGGGTAAGCAAAGATTTTTTGACAGTTCGCCGCTGGATTTCGTCTTGGAAGGATGTCAGCCACTCGGACCAGAATATGAATAAACTTTGTATAGGCCTAATTCTCCTCATTGTTAGACCCTGCGGTGCTATTTGTAGGCCTTTGTGAGTCCAAATCATACGATAAAAAATTTTAAAAATATATTTCTATGCGATACAGACAATTTGGTATAGGCCTAGGCCAGTGTCCTACCTTTTTATGAAAGGTGTTATTAGTGCAAGAAGGCTTCACGGTCCATTTCATATATTACTTCACCAACCCCTAGGTCTAATTTAACCTTATTCATTAATATTTTATGTGAATAAACATCTCTCTTTAATAGGCAACATTTAGACCATACTCTGTTATGCCTTTTTGCTTCTTTCCTATTTTTAAGTGAATTGCTGCAACAGCTAGTCTGTATCTACACCTCATCAGTCAGCAGAGTTTCCATCGCTGCCATACAGTGTTGTCACGACGAAGGCTAGTCGAGCACTGAGGGCGATGACCTCAAGTTGACGGTCCGACTGACTGTTCTAGTCTGCGTGTAGAAGCTCATCCATCGAATGGTCATGGATGAACTGACAGGTAAACCTGATCATGAATACCCAGCCTTATACTGTATGTGGATTCCCAGATTGGCGGGGACGTCTTCATGACTCCAAGATCTTTTGAAGTTGTCTTCAGTTCCTGAAGCATTCCTGGGGAAACGCCCATTGGATTATAATGTATTCTTGAAGTCTTATAACGTATTCTTGAAGTCTTCACGACTCCAGGATCCCGTGAAGCCGTCTTCAGATCCTGAAGAATTCCTGGATAAACACCCACTGGATTTTCATGGCATCCTGAAGAGGTCCTGAAGAATCCAATGGGCATTTCTCCAGGAATGTTTCAGGAGCTGAAGACAGCTTCAAAGGAACCTGGAGTCGTGAAGATATCTTGAAGAAGACGTTATCCAGCTGTTTCCGTCTCCTTCTGCTGCAGCCTCGCGAATCTCGAGGTGTTCATTCAAACAAACGTTTCATGGAGAAATTCAGAATCTGTCTTCAGAATCATTCCACCCAGAAGTCTTCCACCTCCTGAGGGACTCCTGGAGAAACGCCCATTGGATTATAACGTCTTTTTGATGACGTCTTCACGACTCCAGGATCCTTTGAAGCTGTCCTCAGCTCCTAAAGCATTCCTGGAGAAATGCCCATTGGATTATAACGTATTTTTGAAGCAGTCTTCAGCCCCAGAAGCCTCTGGACACACAGACAGACAGAGACAAAAAAAGCAGCCAAGGAAATTTATAATATATATATATATATATATATATATATATATATATATATATATATATATATATATATATATATATATATATATATATATATATATATATATATATATATATATATATATATATATATATATATATATATATATATATATATATATATATATGGGTGCGGCATAAGCAACGCCCTTTGTTTAAGTGGAACAAAATTAAAGCCTTTTTGATTATCCTTTATTTTTTCGAACATGAATGTATTGCCACAGGTTAATAGATTAATATAATATTTTAACAAAATTAATATAATGCTTATTCGGTTTAATAATGTTCAATACAATTACTAATTGCTAACTCTGCAGAAAGACGCCTACTGGATTTTTGAGGAGAACGCAGCAACGATTCTTGTAGTTCATTGGACTTTTCTAAGCTTGTTGCAACAACTGGCCTACCCGCTCTTTGAGCATCACTTACACTTCCTGTGGATTCAAATTTTCTAATCAAGCTTGTGATATTTCGGCTTTGCACCTTGGGATGTTAAATTCAGCTGATAACAATCTTGCGGTTTCAGCACCATTTTTATTGTTTTGATTTGATAGTACAATTGAATTGCTTTTACTCTCTGTTCCTTTGTTAATCTCATGGTTGTATAAAATATCTGAAAAAATGAAGATTTAGCAAATTAATAATAAAGAAAATTATAAGATATAAAATAAAAAGGGCGTTAAAATATACATTATAAGATATAAAATTAAATATATATATATATATATATATATATATATATATATATATATATATATATATATATATATATATATATATATATATATATATATATATATATATATATATATATATATATATATATATATATATATATATATATATATATATATATATATCCACTAAACACCTTCTAAAAAACATAACAAACATCTCACACGTCTCGAACTCTCGCCATACCCGCGCAATAACTTCTCGCTGCTGGGAAGAAAGGGCGTTGGGTCGGGTATGATACATGAAACATACGCTACCGGGGTCTAAGCGATGTCAGGCAGGGCAGCCGATCGAGACCACAGGTCTACCCCAAAGCCAAATCAAAAAGTCCTTTAAAGAAGGCATCGTGCTTACCCCATACAAAAATGGGAAAAAGCACGTTAAAAGAAGAAGAAGATATATATATATATATATATATATATATATATATATATATATATATATATATATATATATATATATATATATATATATATATATTATATATATATATATTTATATATATATATATATATATATGTGTGTGTGTGTGTGTGTGTATGTATATATGTATTGTGTGTGTGTGTGCATTTGTGTGTACAAATATATTCACATTAAATATAACAGATATATTATCCACCACTGTAGGCTCAGTCGCACAATGGTAGACAAAAGCTAACTGCTCTTATTATTTCCCTTATTTATCATGAGTAACATTTACAATCCTTTCTACATAATTTCAGAGGGGTAGAGCATTTTTACATGCTTTTATTTAACTTGACTGTTCGGATTCCACAGTAAGCTGTAGGTCCCGTTGCTAAGTAACCAATTGGTTCTTAGCCACGTAAAATAAGTCTAATCCTTCGGGCCAGCCCTGGGAGAGCTGTTAATCAGCTCAGTGGTCTGGTAAAACTAAGGTATACTTATTATTTCTGCATCTGTCTGTCTATCTGTCATCAAATCTTGTAATTCAATTTTCTATTGTCGCAGACGCTTGTGTTGGTGATAGCAGACATCTAGCTTCTAATGCAATCATTTAACCCTCTAGCTTGTCCAAAGTCCAGGTACACATGTATTTAGCAGTTCCTTGACCTCTCTCTAACTTGTGCATTTAACTTTTGTTGCACCGCTATTATATATAATAAGCATTATAATCTTTCTTCTTTATATCACTGATTTTATATTTTCCATACATTTTTACGATATAAATGTCTTCTCCTTGATATATATATATAAAGTCATATATGTTTAGTGAGTGAGCTTTTTCTTATCAGCTGTAGTGAAACTGATATCATAAGATTCACGTCTAGTTCAAGGTGTTATTTTAAAGTTGTGGTTGTTCATATATATATATATATATATATATATATATATATATATATATATATATATATATATATATATATATATATATATATATATATATATATATATATATATATATATATATATATATATATATATATATATACCTATATAAATATACCTCACAAATATTCATGTATATATATACGTATATATTCATATATATGCAATATATGCATAATGGTATACTCGTATATATGCATATGCATGCATGCGTGCGTTTGTGTGTGTGTGCGTGTGCGTGTGTGTGTGTGTATCTGCATAAGATTATATTTACTAATCTTCTGCTTAAAAGATGTATGCGGGAGAACAGTGCAATGTTCATCCAAGGTTGTGAAAATAATCATGTTATGAGGAAGACAGGCTCTAGAAGTCTTGCTAATTCTAAAAATATGCTGGAAAGAAGTGTAATAGAATTTAACTTTATAAACGAATAGCAGCTTAAGAATGCCTAAATCTGATCCATTTATTTTAGACTGAATATGTAAAATCCACAGATTTCAAGGAAAGTGTTTAGCTGGACCTAACAGTAAGAGGTGACAGAAACAAGACTTGTTAACTGAGCACTGACCACAGCGACAAACGGGGTAACGACTTCGACCTTTCTTGTCAAGTGTGAGTGTTGTTTTAACTTTCTCTATGTTCGTTTGTGGTCTCAATCTGGCATTTCTAATGTAATTTTCTACCTCAGTTTCTCAATTTTCTTGAAGATGGTTCAGAAACTAAAGACAAAACTGGCCAGGATTTAATTTTTTCTCAGTGGTACATCTGTTAATGAGTTCTAGTGATTTCAAGATATATATATATATATATATATATATATATATATATATATATATATATATATATATATATATATATATATATATATATATATATATATATATATATATATACAGTATATATTTGAATATTAGAAACCATTCGAAAATTTGTAAAACACATATTGATACTAAAGACTTCTGTATTTTAGGCCATACCACCAACCCTCAGGACCTTCTTATCCTGGAATAACGTTTTTATTAAACAACTTATCCTGGAAACACATATTTTCCTCCCCTCTGTATTTGTCTGGACTCGTATTGTTTTTATTGATTTAAAGCTCACTCCTCTAGGTCGGTCTTTGATCTTGTGTTCTGTAGATCTGTCCACTGCTATTTTTATTTTGTTTACTGTATATTATGTTGCCTTTAGCTTTAATGTTGTGTACGTTTTTTAAGATTTCGTTTATTTCTCTAATTTTATTGTACATATTTTTAAAATTTTGTAAGAAAGATTTTCAGCTTTTTCAATTCACAATTTATAGTTTTAGTTTTTACAATTTTACAAGGAATTTTGTTTCATTTTAACAGCCCTGATGATGTAATTATGTGGACAATTACGAAGCTCTGGAATAAAGACAGCTTGTACATGTGTGTGTGTCCTCTTCCCTTAATCGATGATTATTAATATGGATTGATTCCTGACTCCTTACACTAAGCTATATAATATATATATATATATATATATATATATATATATATATATATATATATATATATATATATAATATATATATATATATATATATATATATATATATATATATATATATATATATATATATATATATATATATATATATATATATATATATTGGATTGAGGATATGCTCTTGGTTAAGCGAACATTTAAAATGACTGAGGGGGGGGAAAGTGGTCGTTTATAATGGAACGAAAGACAGCAAAGACTTTGAAAGTTATGTATAATAGACTTAAGTGTCAATGGGGGGATTTTTGGAGACTTGGTGGGGAATGGGATCTAATTTCCCCGTATCATATCTGTTACACAATTATTACTTTGTTTCGGTGATACTTAATGAATTTAGTGTCCATCTTCCATCATTTCATTTTGCATGCTTTGTTATCAAGCTTACTTGAAAACTATTTTTGCAGTTCAGGATTTGAATTACACACCTTACACAGAATAGGTTTTCATAGATTTCTCAAGTGCGTCTGCGAGAGAGAGAGAGAGAGAGAGAGAGAGAGAGAGAGAGAGAGAGAGATGCGACACTCGGCAAAGGGAAAGGCCGGCCAGCTCTACCTAGATTTCTTTGCATTCTCTTCGAGGTAGGTAAGATAAAATATAGCATGCTCTTTGTGGGTGTAACACACACACATATACACACACACACACACACACACACACACACACACACACACACACACATATATATATATATATATATATATATATATATATATATATATATATATATATATATATATATATATATATATATATATATATATATGAATATAAGAAGGCCCATAAAACACTATTTGAACGTTGCAACCATATATTTCGAGCTACATCTTCCCAAGCATCATAGCCACCAAACGTTCAATTTAAAGCTGTGAAATAAAAACAGTGCATTGCTTAGCACTGCCTGACAAGGAAGGGCGAAAGGAATATTGGCCCCTCCTCAAAACCCGTCAACTGCGCTCTGTATATCTATCCCACATTCTCTTTTGAACATGTAACTTTGCAGAGCCTTTGTTTTCAGACACGAGGTTGTGAGGAGATTAAGTATGGCTGGAGGCAGAATAGAGCCGATGATGCAGATTAAGGGAAAGGTGTGGCCTGTAAAGAACACCTAGCGCTGACTCATAAATGATGTGTGAGCATAGGAGAAAGCCTCGTAACCCCGCCTCCTTCAGAGGGCCATGCCCCTACCTCGTGGTCCTATCTTGTAGGGGGCATTAGTATTCTTACCAGTGGAGCCCTTAGCCCTCCTCTGCTGCCATTATCCTCGCTGAAGCCATCTCTTCTATAAGGTAACGTGATCTGTTGCAAAGGTTCTTCCTTTCAGTCATACTTTTAATTCTCGTACTAACTTCCTATTTCATTTCTAAGTGTCAGTATTTCCATATTAACCTTGCCTTGTCAGGGCAGTGTTACGTAAATGCCAGTGTTTGAATAATTACATAAAATCGCGTGTTCAAGGCTTCCTTAGCACCATCCGTGCTCGCCTTGCCCTGTGCATATTTTACTGTGTCCTTACTGATTTTTAATTCATAAATCTCTCCATTTACAGAGGGTTTGTTAGCCGAGGAAATCTCTCTTGACTGTGCCTTGTAGCCTATCAGCATTATCACACCGACGGATATACCTTCAAGTGTTTCCAGTTATAATTAACTTCCCAGGACTTGCCTGCATGATTTTTTCATTTCATCTCCTCATAGTTCACTTAATGTTAATACACGTAATCTTAAACTTTCCGTAACGTGTTTACTTACAACTTCCTTGTGAGTAGAGCCGTCAGCTCAGTTAAATTTCCCCTTTTTCCATGTTTTTTTACGATTACCTGAATCAACAGCAGTCGGATAATAGGCTATACCAGTTAGTGGGGTAAGTCACGTAATCAAAATTTTAGAATCTATAACTGGGTCATGGTAAGCATTTCCCCAGGTAAAATCGTAAAAATGTACACACACACACACACACACACACACACACACACACACACACACACACACACACACACACATATATATATATATATATATATATATATATATATATATATATATATATACAATCCCTTCCCTTCCCTTGGAGGAAATGGGCCAAAAAGGTGTTGACCTTTTATTTCTCAGCAAGCCTTTCTCCCTTATCCACCCTGGCTGTAACTCACCACTGTCGAGTGAGTACCAAATAAATAATTTACTGCTTCTGTCGACGGAGATAACGGATTAAAAAGAAAAAGTTTTTTCCCCGTGATCGACCTCCGGACTACTACTACTTTCTTGGATATATGGCGAATTTGCCGATTTATCCGAATCAAATTAAGCCCATGCCACTACTTCGTTCAAAGATGAGTAAATCAAACGCGTTGTTCGAATATAAAGTTTTACAAAATTTATTATCCTACTTACTCTGCATTGCAGAGAATATGTATCTAAAATAGAAAGATGTTTCATATTTATTTTTTCTTCAGTCAATAAATTTTCTGCATTGTTCTTCTTTTTCTTTGGATTTCTTATTTTACTTTTACGTATTCGAAGCCACTGGGCGTATTCGAACATTTGTTTACAAATGAGACAACCTCCCGGTATCCCTATACCCCACCCGCTTGTGTTCGGAGTGTCTGTGTAAGGCAGTCAGAGATTTATATTAATTTAAATAGGTTGCTAGGTATCTATTGCATAACGCTGTTCCTTTCTTCTTTCCTTTTCATGACAGTGGTAAATGATTAATTCAGCTCTTATTGTTCTGTTGAAATTAAGGCGTGAGCACAGAGTAGGGATCACCAGAGATACGTAAACCCTAGGCGGGCTAAAAGTCGTGAATCACCATTATTCAGCAAATTGATTGATAGAACTCTGATTATGTAACTGATAAGTCCAAGGTTTACACACTCATGCAATCTATTAGGATCACAAAGAAGCCAGTTTCTGACAAGCATCTCATCAAATTGAATCCCTCGAGCCTTCTAGCTTCGCGATTTCGACAGTAGGCCTTTAGTTACTTTTCCCATAGGCTTAGGCCTGGGTCTTAACGTGTTCATTCATTTTCACAATCGTTAGTCAGTTGAATACCACTGAGAGATTCACTGAGATGGGCATAGATTAATTCATTGGATATGAAATGTGGTAGCCAAAGCCCAAAGGTGAACCTGTGTACAGGTAGAGGACTGTGATTGTAGGCCTCCTTTGTAGGCCTGTATTTTCACAGAGTTCCCATGCTGGAATTACTGATATCTGTTTCAACAGAGTAGGTTTGCATGCATGACATCTAGCCCTAGATATATGTGCTTGTTTTAGTATATGTTACATTTATGGTAAATCTGTTGAGAACAGTTGTAAAATATGCTTAGACTGTTGTTCTCATTTTTTTTTTTTTGGACAAGTTTGATATTCTGTCAGGAATGCTTTATTAACTTGTTACACACACCCATAGGCCTGTCTATCTGTAGCCAAATGGGAATCACATTTGGAAAACACATTTTGTTTGGTTGGTGTAAAACGAAAACTAGACTAGTAAAATGTGGAGATACCTCCTATCCTAACCTACCATGCCACATCCTTGGACTCTCTAAACCTAACTTGAGAAGGGTGCTACAAAGGCCAGTTACAGAGAGAAATACAGGGAATCATCCTAGCTAATCAGGACAGCATCCCACAGGAACTTATTTGCTTAAATACCCTGGGTATACCTTTGTCAGTGTCCCCAAAGTAGCCTAATGGGCAATCCTAAGACCCCTCCCAAACTAACCTGACCCTAAGGCCCAAGACATCAGCATTCCACTATGGTTGTTGTTCCCAATTTATTTTAGTTATAAGATGTAATGAAATAATCAAACATCTGATGAAGTAAATGTCATATTCATCAAAATAGTACCAAAAATCAGAAAAATCATATTTCACTTGAAAAAATAATTTGCAAAATGCAGTGTAATGCATCATTCTCTTGGTCTGTAGGCTATGTGAAGTTATAGATAAGAACCTTGCACATTTAAACTCCAAATGAAGGAAAATATTTTTCATTCAGGTTTTAATTCTCCAGTGATGACGATAATGATAAAGTTTCTTAAGTAACTGCCAACTTCAGAATATGTGTACCTCCAAATATGAAACTCTTCCTGAATACAGTGCTTTCATTGCTTTGAATACTACCAAGTCCAAACTATTTATTTATATACATTTTCAATAAAGCAATACAATTATATAAATTATTAATATAAAATTCTTAAAATGGACGGTGCACCTTAATGATGCACATTAAAGAAATGTTAGTCAGCAGCAGTGGTCCCATGACTGAGTGAAGCTAAAACTCTGAAACTAACACCACCCACTGGACAAAACATGAAAACTTTGGCTACAGGTAATTGTTGTAATTAGAAAATAATAGATTGAGGGCAGCACATTAGATTAAATAGGACAAAATGTGCAAAGAAAAGAATTCATAACTTCTGTCTCTTACCAGTATCTAGGAAATATGGGGAGTTTCTGCTGGCGTTACTGTTGTAATCTTTCGCTCCAGTGCAGGGTGTTTGTACATCTTTCTCTTTCTCCCTCACTGGTGCTTGGTGTCAGTTAATTATTTTCTTTTGTTCTTGCGATGCTGTTTAGTATTAGCCAGTTTCCTGTGGTTGTTATTATGTTATTGACTGATATTGTACCAGGAATGGAGGTCTGTTCTGGTGGTAGGATAGCCATATGGTGTCTCTCTCTTGCTCTCAGCCTCAATGGTGTTTAGTGCTGACTGATTTTTGACATTCCTCCCAACAATCGCTGGGAGAAATTCTGGTGCAGCGTCTATATTTTTACAGCATTAATTAACTCTTCCTTTCTGGTCTCCTCTGGTGTTCATGGTTATGATGATTAAATGTGGCACCTCCTTGTAGAAGACACAAGAGACATTTTGATAGTATGGTAGTTATCATCCCAGTGTATGAGTGGTGGCATCCATCCACTAGGCATGTGAACTTATAGGTGAAACTGTTTTTTATCAAATCTGTCTCTAAGGGCATTGAGTTATTCTTAAGGATGAGGAGGCTGGTTGTCATATTTTTATAGCAAGTTATTACTTGGACTCTCTCATCTGTTATTGGAGTGACATTTTCTTTTATCTCTTTTATGATCTTTCCATTTTCCAGGTATTTTTGGTGCATATGTTTCTGGAAATAAACTTCTACTGCACCATTTTTGTCTTCTTCATTGGTGGGGTTTTCATTGGTGTGCTACTTGTTTATCGTAATTCTATTTTGTTGCTCGGCCATTTTATTTGAAAAACCATTGTTTATCAGTGTCAGTGCCAATATCACATTTCCTTGGTGGTGTCCCTCCAAGTGGAACAGTGTGTAAGTGCATGCAGATGAAAGTATCCACCACAGATTTCTTGTATCTGTCTGGGCACTTTCTTGATCCATTAAGGCAGAGGCCCAGATTCGTTGGTTTTCTGTAAACCATAGTGGTATTCCCTGTTGGGGTCTGTTGCATGAGCATATGACATGATTTGTAGACATTTTCGACAAAGCAATACGATTATATAAGTTATTAGTATAAAATTCTTAAAATACACTGTGTACCATAATGATGCACAGTTAAAGAAATAACTCAGTTAAGAATAACTCAGTGCCCTTAGAGACAGGAAAGGGAGGACACTGTTGACGCCATGTTCACAAAAAAAACAAAGGACAGAGCACTCTTTGAAAGTTCTTTGGGTTTCAAGGTCTTCTTTGGCGTTGACTCTGATGACAGTGTCATTGATGTAACAGTGATAGTGAAGGGGCAGGTGATGATACTGAAGGATCTCTCCTCGACAATGCCCACATAAAAGTTAGCAAATGGCTCTCCTAATGGGGATCCCATTGCCACACCATCTATCTTGCAATGTAAGTGGCCTCTGTGTGATGAAGTTCCCTTCTTGGTACTTCTCAAAAAAGGGCTTTCAGGTCCTCTTCGGGGATGTTCAACATTTGGGCACCCTCACAACTACAAATTCTGTCTAGGATGTGAAGTGTTTATTAACTCTTCACATCCAGTAAAGTTTTAGACACAGCACCAGGCGGCCAGTGCCTCCACTTTCTTGGAGCATTATATATCATGGGAAAAAGAGCTGAGCAGAAATACTGTTAAGGAAACTGAATTTCTCCTGACGATCAGTAGGAGAAATGTCAGAAATCAGTGAGAGAGAGAGAGAGAGAGAGAGAAACATACTGCTATCCCATAACCAGAACAGACCCCCATTTCTGGTACAACAGCAGGCAATAAATTGTTAAGAAACACAGGAAATCGGCTGACACTAAACAGTTATGCATAATGAAAAGAGAAAGAGAAAGATGTACAAACACCCCAGTACTGGAGTGAACCGTTACATCAGTAATACCAGTAGAGGATACACCAGTAGAAACCCCCAAACCTCCCCAATTGAAGTAGCCAAGAAAGTCCAAATGCCTGACAGCTTTGCTGCAGTAAATACTTGCCCATCTTTGTATTTCATTCATTTTCTGTCAATGACTGCTTGCGTATATGTCAAAAGACGGAAGAGTAGAATAAACAACATAAGCAGAATATCTTTCCATGTCTTTTGGAAAATTACTATACCATCTATCTGCAGATGAAAAGAATATAAAAGAAAGGACAGAGAAGATTCTATAAAAGCTAAATGCCATTGAAACAGTTATTATTATTATTATTATTATTATTATTATTATTATTATTATTATTATTATTATTATTATTATTATTATTGTGGTTTTTCAGTATGTCAAGTATACTAGAACAATGATTATTGTTACAAGCCAAACTGCAGTTTTACTTGGAATAGTCTAAAGGTACAGGCCCAAGGGCCTAGCCAGGAAATGCAGCCCAGTACAGAAAAGGAAATTGAGAGGTAAAGGATAAACTATGGAAGTGGAATAACAAAGAAAAGCAAATGAAATGAATACTAAAGGAAAATCATTAAAACCGATAACCCCTGTAGGGGGTTAGCGCTGTCAGTGCACCTCATACGGTGCACTGTAGGCATGACTTGAGGTTCTTTCCAGCACCCCTTCGGCCCATAGCTGCAACCCCTTTCATTCCTTTTACTGTACTGTATATCTGTATATATTCTTGTTCTTCCAGCTTCCTTTCCTTCCTCTCCTAACAATTGTTTCATAGTGCATGTACGAGGTTTTCCTCCTTTTGCACCTTTCAACCCTTTTTACTGACAGCTTCCATTTGAGCGCTGAACGACCTCATAGGTCCCAGCGCTTGGCCTAAATTCTACATTTTATTCTATTCTATTGAAACTGATAAAATAAAATATGAAACAAATAAGATGAATACTAAAGTACAATAATTAAAACAGCATATAAAATATAAAGTTTTATATATGTAATAACTTACCCAGTAATTACTTAGCTAAGAGTTTCTACTCAAACGGCAGTTAGAATTCAGAATTCCACGGTAGCGATTCTTTTGTTTTGTGTAGGTGACTATGCCCCGCCCACTTTTGGGGTAAGACAGAGGAACAGCATCACCAACACGGCAATTTGTTTCTGCCACTCGTAGAGTCAACACCTGGTGTTGTTATACCAGCTTAGAGTTTTGGGTTCATTATTTTCTTCCTTGGTAGCCTTTTTGGCATTTTATCTTGATATTGACTTTTCTGGAATTGACTTTTCACAACATTGACTTTTCAACTAGTTAGGAACGTCCGACTCTAGTAGTTCTAGTTTCCAGTATTGCAGTAAAGGCTGCAATATCCGGATGACAAAATTGACTTATGATTCTCACACTGTGTTCCAGTTTTAGAGGACAAGTTTGCTGTATTAATTTGACTTGTGACAAGTGCAGGGATTGGGGAGAGCAGAAATGGAAGACTTTAGCTCCATATTTAGCTAAGTTAGACAGAGATCGAAAGAGGAAAGCAGCTGCTAAAGCCAGCGGGAAATTAGCTAGTCAGGCTTTGACTCCTAAATTTGATAAGGCTGACATTTCTGTTAATTCTCCAACTGTTAACCCTTCCCCACCGGCATCAATTAATTCTCCTAAACCAGCTACTCCTTCTCCTGGCTCTATCACTTCTGAACCCGATCGCTTTGCCAACTTTGAGAATAAATTTGATTAGCCATTAAATCTGGTAGTGAGTACAGTGGCCCAGTTAGGGGCATCAGTGCATGTCCTGATGGACAGGTTTGAAAAAAGCTCTAAAGGTGAAGTATCAGTGGAGAAGGCAGCTGCTCTTCCCGCTGATTCTCCTAGGCGTCAATCCCTGCCATACTCCCCGCTATCTAGGAGGAGGCATACCGGTAGCCCAAGGGAGGTTAGTGGGGTCTGCCCACGGGCAGTCGTACCCTTACTCCAACCTGTTGCATCCCAGGTTGTGACTAGAGACAGCCACTGGAAAGGCATCTCGGAAGTGCATTGACTTTTGTCAAGCTCCGAGGAGTCCTCGCCTCTTAAGAGATGCCTTCGTCGCTTCCCCAATGAATCTTGCTTGCTTAAGAGACGTTTCTTGGGTAAAGATCAGTTCCTGCATCTTCCTTGCAAAAAGGTGAGTGAGCCTTCCTTCAGCCCTCAGCCCTCATGTAGCAAGTGGGACAGTCCAGAGCGCTTCTCCTCTCAGCACCAGGAGCGAGGATCTAGCTCTCTACACTTTTCGAGTGAGCAGCTCCATTTTTGCATAAGTGCCCTTCTCAGCGTCCTGTATCGGCAGAACGTATCCGTGAGCGCCTTGAAGCAGCCAAGAACCCTGTAGCAACCAGGTGCCCTGATGTGGCCAAGCACCCTGATGCAGCTAAGCACCCTGAAGCAGCCAAGAGCCCTGCACCAGCCAGGTGCCCTGAAGCTGCCGGACACCCTGTTTCATCGGAGCGCTCTGAAGCTTCCGAGCTTCCTCTGGCGCTTGAGCCCCCTCAAGACTCCAAGTGCCCTGTGTCTTGTGATAACCCTTCTCCTGCATTGGACCCGGCTCTTGTGCCTTTGCAATGTCAACTGGATAATATCCTTCAACTTTTACAGAAACCTGCAGCGCAGACAGCTCTTGATCTAGACCCGGTTTTGTCTCCGATCTCTTCTGAAGACAAGGAAGAGGATCCGGACTCATCTCCTATGCCGTATGCTGCATTATGGAAGTTCCTTCTGCAGCAGTTCCCTGATTTTTTCACACCAGCCACTCCTTCCTCCAGCTTCGTCTTTCATGATGAGCAATCAGCCTGTAGATTCAGCGAGACTTCCCAAGATGGTTCTCTCTTCTTCATCAAGGAAGAGGGAACAAGGGAAAGCATGTTTTAGCGTTCCACCCTCTCCTCTCGCACGTATGTGATATTTGTCTTACTTGATGGGAGAAGCTCCTTCCCTGGGAGTGGCTGCTTCCTCCTAGAGGGACTTGTCTGCACTCGTCGACGCAGGGACGTAGGTTGGGTCTTGCTTTGGCCAAGACGTTCTTTTCAGCTCAGGAGATAGACCATCTGTTGAAGAGTTTGTTCAAGTCCTTCGAGGTGTTGAGTTTTCTCGACTGGTGTGTGGGAGCAGTTATGAATCTTCAGACATCTTTAATTTCCCCTCCTGCACGGATAAAGCTGTTAGAGATGGCTCACAGGAATTAGCTGCCCTTTATGCCACGGGCATTCTTAACCCTTAAACGCCTATTGGACGTATCATACGTCGACTAAAATTGTCTGTTGGGTGCAGAGTGGACGTACCGTACATCGACTACAAAAAATTTCAACCTTTGGTCAACTTTGACTCGACCGAAATGGTCGAAAAACGCAATTGTAAGCTAAAACTCTTACATTCTAGTAATATTCAATCATGTACCTTCATTTTGCAACAAATTGGAAGTCTCTAGCACAATATTTCGATTTATGGTGAATTTTTGAAAAAACTTTTTCTTACGCATGGGCGGTAACTCAGCCGAAAATTTCATAAATTCTTTCGTCATTTTGTCGTAATTTTGCACTGTTCTATATTAGCCATTACATAAAGTTTTATATATGAAAATGTGCACAATTTCATGTACAATACAGCAAAATACAACCCATGGTTGTAGCTTTTATCAGTTTGGAAATATTTTCATATAAACCATGATAACTGCCAAAATTTCAACCTTCGGTCAACTTTGACTCGACCGAAATGGTCAAAAAACGCAATTTTAAGCTAAAACTCTTACGATCTAGTAATATTCAATCATTTACCTTCATTTTGCAACCAATTGGAAGTCTCTAGCACAATATTTCGATTTATGGTGAATTTTTGAAAAAAACTTTTTCCTTACGTCCGTGCCAGAAATTCTTTCGTCACGTCGTAATGTTTGCACTGTTTTATATTATTCGTTACATAAAGTTTTATATATGGAAATGTGCAATTTCATGTAGAATACAACAGAAAAATACTCATGGTTGTAGCTTTTATCAGTTTTGAAATATTTTCATATAAATCATGATAACTGCCAAAATTTCAAGCTTCGTCAACTTTAACTCCACCGAAATGGTAAAAATGCAATTATAAGCTAAAACTCTTACATTCTAGTAATATTCAATCATGTACCTTCATTTTGCAACAAACTGGAAGTCTCTAGCACAATATTTCGATTTATGGTGAATTTCTGAAAAAAATTTTTTTCCTTATGTCTGCTTGTGCGCAGTAACTCGCCAACATCTCAGAAATTCATTCATCATGTTGTCGTAATGTTTGCATCGTTTTACATTAGTCGTTACATAAACTTTTATATATGAAAATGTGCACAATTTCATGTAGAATACAACAGAAAATAGCTCATGGTTGTAGCTTTTATCAGTTTTGAAATATTTTCACATAAATCACGATAACTGCCAAAATTTCAACCTTTGGTCAACTTTAACTTGACCGAAATGGTCAAAAACACAATTGTAAGCTAAAACTCTTACATTCTAGTAATATTCAATCGTTTAACTTCATTTTGCAATAAATTGGAAGTCTCTAGCACAATATTTCAATTTATGGTGAATTTTAAAAAAACATTTTCCTTACGCTCTGCGCTGGTAACTCGGCCAACATCTCGGAAATTCTTTCATCTCGTTGTCGTAATATTTGCACCGCTTTAAATTAGTCATTACATAAAGTTTTATATATAAAAATGTGCGCAATTTCATGTACAATACAACAAAAATAACTCAGGGTTGTAGCTTTTATCAGTTTTGAAATATTTCCATATAAATCATGATAAATAGAAAAATTCGACTTTCTGTCAACTTTAACTCGACCGAAATGGTCGAAAACTGCAATTGTAAGCTAAAAACTTACAGTCTAGTAATATTCAATCAATTAGCTTAATTTTTCAACAAACGGGAAGTCTCTAGCACAATATTTCGATTTATGGTGAATTTTTGAAAAACATTTTTTACATCCGCTCGTTACTTAATTCATGCATCATTTTGTGATAATATTTTCTCTGTGTTGCTTTGATCGTTTTAAAATTTGTTATATACCAAAATCATCGCAATTTAGTGTACAATACAACTAAAAAAATTAACTCATTAGCTTTAACCGTTTTGCTTACAGCGATTTGTATACAATTATATACGAGTTTTTTTTTTTTTTCACTGTCATATATTCCAATATTTATGTATGATAATGATATTTTTTTTCATTTCTGATGGTTACATACTAAACTTCAGGCAATGACAAAAAAAATGAGCTAAAAATGAACTCTTAATCTTAAAAACTAAGCGTGCTGTGGTTTTTTGAAAAAAACTTTTTTCCCGCTTCGGCACTAACTCACCGAACGCCGCCGGCATACAGAAGACGTTTTTGTAAATAGGGCTTCGGCGTTAAAGGGTTAAGAAGCATGAACTTTGGGTCTCTTTAACATTGAAGGGCGTTACAGCCCCACAGAAATTAGCGTTCCTGTTTTCCCCTCTGGACAAGCAACATGTGTTGCCACAGTCCACTGTAAGCAAGATTGCATCGAACCTGCACAAGAAATTGACTCAAGATTTACTGACCCAGTCAACGAAATACCAGAGGGACTGGTCCGCTTTCTCAGCTAAACCCTCATCTCCTCTTCAACCAAAGCCCTTTCGTGGAGGGAATCAGAGACCGCGCTCCTGGTCCCGAGGATCAGTTAGATTTGCTCCCCGTACAATCAAGAAATCTTCTTCCAAGCCAGCCTCTCGCAAGTGAGAATTCAGTCCTCTTCGCTCCAGTAGGGGCCAGGTTTCATCTCCTCTGGGAGAGATGGAGCAAAAGGGGACTGGATCAGTGGGTTGTGAAAGTTTTAAAGGAGGGATACTCCATCCCATTCAGGGAGAATCTGCCATTGACCAACACCCCGTTGTATTGACAGCTTACTCCATAGGATCGGAGAGATACTCAGCCCTATCAAAGGAAGTGTCCTCTCTTCTGACCAAGGAAGCCATAGAAGTCGTAAAGAAGTAGACTTGAAGGGTTTTTACAATCACCTTTTTGTAGGGCCCAAGGCTTCAGGGGCTGGAGACCAGTGCTCGATGTAAGTGCGTTGAACGTCTTCATAAAGAAGACAAAATTCAACATGGAGACCATCCATTCGGTTCTTGCGTCCATCCATCAGGGAGACTGGATGATCTCCCTGGACATGCAAGACGCTTATTTCCATATTCCGGTTCACCTGGACTCAAGGAAATATCTCTGATTCGTTTTCAAGGACCAGATCTATCAGTTTCAAGCACTATGTTTCTTTCTCTCAACTGCCCCGCAAATTTTCACTTGAGTGTTGGCTCCCTTGGGGGGTTGGCTACATCTAGCAGGAGTGAGTATCCACTGTATCTAGACAATTGGCTGCTTCATTAGACATGAAGAAACATTGCATGGAGGACTTGCAGAAGACCCTTCTTTTAATCCAACCCAGGAATTGGGACTGTTAATGAATTTTGAGAAATCTCAGATGAACCCCACTCAGAAGATTCTTTATTTGGGAGTTCGGGTAGACTCTCTTGAGTTTTCAGGCTTCTCCATCACTCAAGAGAGTAGAAAACTACCTGAGGAAGGTAGACCTGTTCCTTTCACTTCCCTCTTGCTCCGCCACCCAGTGGATGAGTCTCTTGGGGACGCTGGCTTCTCTGGAGCAATTTGTAAGACTGGGGAGACTACACATGAGACCACTCCAATTCTGTTTAATAGCTTGCTGGGATCGGAACCGTCACTTCTTTCTGATAACCCCGGAGATAAAGGAGGATCTGCGGTGGTGGAGGTCCGTAGAAAGACTTAAGGAAGGAAATCTCTTTCCAGTGAGCTCCAACCTAGACTTCTTTTCTGACGTGTCAGATCTAGGTTGAGGAGTCCTCCTCGGGGAATCTGGAAGTCTCTGGGAGGTGGTCCTCGGACGAGAAAGGATTTCATATCAGTGTAAGAGAGTTGAAGGCGATGCATCTGGGTCTGCAACACTTTGCGCCACAGGTTCACAGCAAGACTATAGCAATACATGCGGACAGTACCACAGCCCTAGCGTATTTCAAACATCAAGGGGGAACCCACTCTTATTTGCTCTGTGAAGTAGCAAGAGACTTGCTGTGCTGGGTGGATTGGAATCAGACTCAGTTAGTCACCTGGTTCATACTGGGCAAGTGCAATGTCCTGGCAGATGAGTTGAGCCACCACAAACAAATTTTGCCCACGGAATGGACACTAGATCTTCACATGTGTTCCAGCCTTTGGGATTTATGGGGTCAACCAACATATATCTATTCGCAACTTCCAGGAATCACCGCCTTCCTCTGTTCTGCTGCCCTTTTCCGGACCCCTCTAGCTTGGGTGACGGATGCAATGATCCTGGACTGGTCCGACCTGGATCTTTACGCCTTCCCTCCTTTCGGGATGATTCGAGGGGTGGTAAGGAAGTTTCGCTTGCACCACAATATAAGGATGACTCTCATCCCTCCCTTCTGGCCACAGAAGGAGTGGTTCCTGGACCTGATCGATCTCCGTAGATTTTCCGAGGCTCCTTCCCAAGATTCAAAGTCTTCTCAGACAACCCCACATCAGGAAGTTTCATCAAGGTCTATCCTCTCTGGCCCTGACAGGATATCAACTGTCTACAAACTCATCAGAGCGAAAGGATTTTCTAGATCGACAGCGGAGGCTATTGCCAAATGTAGACGCAACTCCTCCAATAATGTCTACCAGGCCAAGTGGGCACTTTTAAGGAGTTGGTGTAGAAGAAACAAAGTTTCTTTGTCTGAAACATGTATTGCTCAGATAGCAGACTTCCTTCTCTATTTGAGATCATCTAACGGGTTGTCTGTCTCAACAATTAAGGAGTACAGGGCGATGCTCAGCTCTGTTTTTCACCATAGAGGTCTAAATATCTCAAACAATCAAGACTTGTATGACCTGGTTAAATCCTTCAATATCTCCATATCTAAGAAAGAGGAGGCCTTCTCTTGGAATCTTGGTGTAGTTCTTAAGTGGCTTTCTGACCCTCATTTTGAACCTATGTGTTCTTCCTCTCTAAGGGGTCTGACTTGGAAAACTCTCTTTCTGGTTGCCTTAGCAACAGCTAAGAGAGTAGGTGAGCTTCAGGCAGTGGACAAAAGGACTGATTTTTTGCAAGGGAATGCAGTTTGCTCCTTTTTGGCTAGGATTCTTAGTGGAAAATGAAAACCCATCGCACCCCTTGCCCAGTGGAAAATGAAAACCCATCGCACCCCTTGCCTAGTTCTTTTACCATTAAAAGCTTAACGGATATTCTAGGCACAGAAGAGGAGAGAGAGCTGTGCCCAGTATGTGCCCCCAGACACTATTTGCATCGGACGGAGAAGATGAGAGTTCAGTTTGGTAATCTTTGGAGCTTTGTGAAGAATCCCTCTAGACCCCTGTTGAAGAATGCCATTTCTTTTTTCTTGAGGGATCTCATCATTGAGGCACACTCGCAAATAGCAGAGAATGACTTATAGCTGTTGAAAGTTAAAGCTCACGACATAAGAGCAGTTGTTACTTCGGTAGTTTTCAAACACAACTTTTCTCTCTCTGCGATCTTGGAGGCAACTTATTGGAAATGCAAGTGAGTGTTCACAATGCATTATTTGCGGGACGTCGAGACAGTTTACGATAAATGCAGTACCCTGGGACCTGTGTCCGTAGCTGGTGTAGTGATGGGTGAGGAAGTGTAGGAAGTGTCCCTTCCTTTCCTTTTCTCTTCGCCTTGAACATGGTGTTGAGTTCTTGGGGAGCCTGGGAGGGTACTAAGTACCTGGAATGCCCACCAGTTTTTAGTGTTGGGTAGTGGTCTTGTTTTTATCTTTTAATCATTTACGTTTTTTAAATTGTGGTGTAGGTGACTGTTTTTCCTGGTGTATTATTTTTTGTGGTACTGTGCCCAGGGCAGGGGCAATTATTGATGCTTTGTCGGCCTTCGGTGTACACCTTCATTGCAAAGCTTGTTTTTATACTTTGTCAGCCTTTGGAGTACTCCTTTGCTGCGAAGTGTCCCACTTCAGTAGAGGCCGTGCTGCCATGCCGCTACAGGTTGAGATGAGCTCCAACCAGAGGCAGTATCTACCTGCAGCAGCTCTCTCACCAGGTAAGGAACAATAATAATCTCATCATTAATAGCCTAAGCTTTTGTCCATGATTCCCTTCCGCCTTTCAATGTGGAGTCAGCTAAGTAATTACTTGGTGAGTTACATACGAGTATACTGTATAAAAATGACATTTGTATGATAAAATAATGTTTTATATATACTTACCCAGTAATTACGGATGGAGCCCACCCTCCTCCCGCACATGGACTCATTTTTTTGCATAAACAAATTGTCGTGTTGGTGATGTTGTTCCTCTGGGCAGGGCATAATCACCTACACCAAACAAAAGAATCGCTCCCACGGAATTCAGAATTCTAACTGCCGTTTGAATAGAAACTCTTAGCTAAGTAACTACCGGGTAAGCATATATAAAACTTTATTTTATCATAAAAATGTCATTTCTACTTGTGTTCCCCTGCTCTGTAAAAAGCATTTGCGTAAAATTTGCTTCAGAAGTTCCAACGACTCAGCTACTGGATTAGAGAGATCATTCTACAATTTAGTTACAACAGGTATTAACTCTTATAAATCTGTTGTACTGAACCTTACAAGAGAAAAGATAAGACTGTTAGTATTAGCTGCATATATAGTAACATTGGTAGATGGTACATACTGTGGTTCAGGAAGATCCAAATGTGAAGGGTGATTAGAATTATTGCATACCTTATGTAACATGCACAGTGAGCCAATTGAATGACAGTGGCAGAGATTAATATCAAGATCAAGAGTGAGAAATTAATTAGAAATCAAGTTTTGTCAACAATTTAAGATGTGAGTCAGGTGCTGAAGACCAAACAAACAATATTCAATATTCAGGATGGATATGTTTCCAAAAATCCTAATAGAATTTCTTAGTAAACAGGTTTTTGTGTGTAGTTAAAGAATATGTAGACATTATGTTTCTCAAAAGTGAATTTGGAATCAAGAATGGTATCTTGTACTCTAAATCAGAGGCAGAGAGAAGTCTCAGCTGGAGATGCAATGTCTGATAAAATATATTTCTTCCTACAAGAAAACAAACTATTATTTGTATGGATATACTTTCAGTGAGAGTTATTACTGTAATATCAAGTGTTAGGGGATGAGGAACCCATCCACTCACTTGACTGACAGCATTATATTTTCTTTGGCCACTATACTTACCAGATAATTTACACTGAATTCACATTGGCTGTTGTTGGGGATTTTTTTTGTATTTCAGAGTTGAATGATTGATGATGATGACTTGTTAATTTTTAGCTTTCATTTTGACAGTTTTTAGAATGAGTGCCTGATGATTCTCCACTTTGTAAGAATAAAGTACTTGGAAGTCCTTGTGTACTTGTTGACCCTCATTCTTACTTGTATTTTGCAGAGGTCAGGAGGGCACTCAGTTTCTGAACTGCATACCGCATAGAGTATCTCTCATGGTTGCCTCCTGACGGAAGTAAAGAGCAAGACAAAGGAAATTGAGGAAGGTACCACCATATTCTCTCCTGCTCCTCCCCACACATAACCAGCTTCAACCTCTGCTTCTGCTGTCAGGGTGCTGTCCATCTGCTCCCCTTGCTCAGTCCTAGGAGGGTATGTGCAGACCAGATGGCAATCCACTTGAGCTCTTTGTGGTTGGAACTAAAGCCAGTGCAATGTCAGTTTCTGTAAGCTCCATCACCTCAGCTTCAGTTCCCTCCTCTCCTGCTGCATTAACAACTCCAAGGCATCCCTGGTATGATGGAGCTGCTTAAGGATTTGTGGCTCTCTCTGGAACTTGGAAATTCCAGCCTCCCAAGTGAGATGTCTCTCTTGTGCTACAGAGCCTTACCAGGGCCCCTTCGAGGATCTGTTGCAGGTTTTGGACAGAGACCTCGCTCTCAATACTGTTTTTCTCTTGGCTATGGCTTCAGTGAAAAGAATGGGATAGTTATGTGGCCTGTCTTCACTTGTTCGGCACTCCAAGAGATAGGGTCTTTGTCGTTCTCTTTCATCCTGGAGTTTGTGGCAAAACTCAGAACCTGTGTGCTCACGACAAAATATTCAAGGGTTTCTCAATCCCCTCCCTCAAAGACTTTGTTGGTGGGGAAATGAATGAGATGCCTCTGCCCGGTTCATGCTGTTAAGTACTATTTGATAAGGACCCACTCCCAGAGGCTGGAGTGTAGAAGACATTTTATTCCTACAGGTGAGCACATGGAGGAGGTATTTAGGAATACTCTTTCTGTCTGGCTTCGTGAGGTGACCAAGTGACTCCTCTGAGGAGGAGGCCAGCCTCCCTTCTCACTTGTGAGCACATGGTCAGGGATGTTGTGTCATGCCTTGCTTTTTAGAAGAGCTTTTCGATATTTCAGATAAGGAGGGCAAGTGTCTGGCATAGACAGATTACTTTTACTTCATTCTACCTGAAGGATGTTGCCCACAAGTCCTGGGGAACATCTGCTTAGGACTTGAGGTGGCTGCTCAGCAAGTTGTGTAAGCACCCAGACTAAGGTCAAACTGGAAAGTATGTCATCTGAGTATCCAAAGCCTAGTGTAAGTTTGGAGGTGTGAATATTGAGTGACTGGACTCTCCTTCCATCCTTACCCCTCTCTTGATAGCTGTCTTGGGCAAAGTGCATGCTGGATTTGGACAGATCTAGTATTAGCTACTAGGATGCATCTCCTATCCTCTCTCTTTCAACAAGGAAGGGGGACATGGTAAAGCTTATTCTGAACCCATTGCTTTGTATTAACAAGGAGGGGGACATGGTAGAGCATATTCTGAATCCGTTACTTGTTAACAGTCAGAATGAAGCTACCTTCTGATATAAGAGCCCCAATGGAAGATGTCATATTTCAAAGATTTGCTTTACTTGAATAGCCCCCCTATAGTGCAGGGTACTCTGGCCCAGGGCCCTACTGCTCTGTTCAGGCATTTCATCAGACAGGTAAGAGGTTACTGCAGTCATGACACCTGCTTGCATGTGCAAGTGGAAGCATAGCACTTCTGGGTGGTATCCAGATCCAGTCAGTTGCAAGGACCACCTCCTACCCAAGTACAAGTACCATCCTACTTACGACCAAGCTTGGTTCTGACTAACCAGTCGTAAGTCAGAATTATGTAAGGTGAACCTTAGAAAGTGGCCGACATACTGGGTAGGGCATAATATCAAATCTTTGCTATATAAAGTACCTACATAGTACAGTAATGTAATGCACAGTCATTATTTCATTCTTTTTACCATAACATACTTCTGTTGATATATTTTAATCATGTATGTAATGTATATTATGTACAGGTAGGCGTCTAGTTACAACGAATTTAGGTTCTTGCATGCACGTCAGAAGTCAATTTTAATGTAAATCGGTTTGCAGTTCAGTCTGCAGCACAGTTAATACTGTATGATGCTGCTGATAGGGCAGGGTAACTCAAACTGATGCTGCCTGCGTGATGAGAGAGCTCTCCTGAGATGGCTCGTTGCTGAGTAACTCAGTGGTCAACTGTCATACGGCGTGTACCCTAATGTATCAGCCTGCCCAGCCCGACTGCCAAAAGTATGGTTGTAAGTACTAGTGGTCGTATGTTGAGCAGGTTGTAAGTCGGATGGTACTTGTAATAAGTTTTGTATAAGTAACTTACCAAGTACAGTAACTACATAGCTATTAGTTTCTAACAATCGCGGCAGCTTAGAATTTGAAATTCGCGGTAACGCTCTATTGTTTTGGTGTAGGTAACTAGACCCCGCCCACTTTTGGGGACGAATAGGTACAACACAGCTGGAGAGCTCAATTCATTCCTGCCGGTCAATGACTGATCATCAGTTGGTTGAGCAGCTCTTGTTTGAAATTTCACCGGATGGTTGTGGCTTTCGCCTTATTTTGTGAAGTATTCCTTTGGTTTGGTAGCGCGCTAATCATCGTTAGCTTAGCTATTTCTCGATATAGACGATTTAATTGACTGATTGTGACTTATGTATGATGATTCTAGTTTGTCTAGTATCAGTTATTGTAGCAAAGGCTGTAATACCAGACTAACTTCAGCTAAATATGAGTCACACACTGCACATTGCCATTGAAGAGGGCAGACTTGTTCTTTTGGTCTTAAATGTGAATAATGTAAAGATTAGGATCAGGGAAGTGGAAAGTTTTGGATGCTCACTTTGACAATCTTCAGGGAGACAGGCAGAGAAAGGCAGCTGCTAGAGTCAAGGTTAGGGGTTTAGCCAGCCAGGTTTCTTCTCCGAAATTGGATATTGCTAATATACTTGTTCCGTCTATGCCTGTGACTGCTTTTTCCCCCATTACCAGCCCTCTGACTTTTCCAGCTACTCCATTACCTGGCTCCCATTCTTCTGAAGAACCTAATGCCATTGCCAGTCTCAAAGCCAGGATAGACCAGAAGTTTGGTCTTTTAGTGAACACCGTAGCCCAAATTGGATCTTCTGTTAAGGCCAATGGACTAAATGAGTGTAATTAGTATTGGCACAAGTGCAGTGTCAGTGGAGAAGGTGACTACTCATCCCACTGATGCTCCTAGACAAAGGTCCCTGTCAAATTCCCCTAAACCTGGGAGGAGGCAAACCGGAGGTCCAAGGGAGGTTGGTGGGGTTTGCTCACGGGTAGTTGCCTCAACTGAGCTGGTTGTTCGTAAATCGCAGGACTCGGCAGAGAGCCATTGAAAAGGCAACCATATGGATGTGCATGCTCATCGTCCAGTGACTCGGACTCCAGTGCAGACAGAGGGCGTTCTGGGCACTTTTCAACTGCTTCTAGGCCGTTGAAAAGGCATGTTCCTTCTGCTGAGCGTGCTTCTCTGCTTCCCCGTAAGCTGCCCAGAGAACAAGAGCTCAGTCCACTTCCCTCCTGTAGTTTTTGGGATAGTCCCAATCGTGAATCTCATGAACCTTCAGGGATGGAGCACCAGTATTTGGCACCAAAGTGGTCTTCCTCCTCGAAGAAACTGTCTGAGCGCCCAGTTTCCAAGTTTCCAGTTTCTGAGGACAGTGTCCGAATGCCCAGTGTCCAAGTGCTCAGTGTCCAAGCACCCTGTTTCCAAGTGCCTAGTTTCCAAGAACCCAGTGTCCAAATGCCCAGTGTCCGAGGGTTTAGTGTCTGATCGTATAGTATCCAAATGCCCAGTTATGTCCGAGCACCCAGTATCTGAGTGCCAATTGTCCAAGCGTTCACCTGTGTCTGAGTACTCACCTGTGTACGAATGTTCCCCTGTGTCGGTGCACCCTCCTGCCTGCTCGGCGCCAGTAGCCAAGCGTTCGGCACCACTCCCGTCTGTTATGGATCTTTCATTGGAACCTATCCAGCGCCGTTTGGATAGTATTTTAGGACTTCTGCAGAAGCAGCCTTCAGTGATACAGGATCCTCCAGACTTAGCTCCTTCCTCTATTTCACCAGATGAAGAAGCCGTGAAACAGGAGCAACCTACTTCTGCTTATATGGCTCTCCAGAAATACTTCCTCTTCTGCTATCCAACTTTCCTCTCTCCAGCAGCCCCAACGTCTCCAAGTTCAGCCTTTATGATGAGACAGCCTGCAGAGTCTGCCAGGCTGCCGAAGATGGTCCTTTCTTCATCATCTAGAAAGGCTGTATCCAGTATTTATGGTTTGCTAGCAGAGAAGAGGGATCTTGGTAAGGTTGTTTTTAGTGCTTCTCCCTCTGACTTGTCACAAAGAAGGTTCTTATTGTAGGCCACTGGGGAAGCTCCTTCCCTGGGACTTTCTGCCTCCTCCCAGGGGGACTTCTCCAGTCTTATTGACTCGGCGAGGAGATCAGCGTTTAACTCCAAGATTATGTTCATATCTTCGGCGGTTATTGGCGGCCTCGGTTATCAATGATCCAGTTTTATGGTGCTTGTCTAATGACAACAATAACTGGATTGTCGGCACCGATACCCACCTAACAGAGGAGCCGATCCCCACTTATCAGCGCCAATATCCACTTTTATTCGTCAATCGGCAATTTTTGGTTATCATCATGCTGTCGGGAACGGAACCCCCACCGATAACCGGGGACTGCCTATAGTTTGACTGTTTGATACCCATTTATCTAACAAGTCAGAGGCTTGTGTCTCCTTCCTTTTCTTTCACTTATCCAGGAAGTGAGACTAGGTGTGCTGCTTTCCTCCCACCAAAAGTGAGTCTATCCTTACATTAAGACCCAGGTTTGTTTTGCATATGAACAAATGACAAATTTTTAAGTAATTTGTATTTTTCATAGCTAACAAACCTGCAGTCGTAATGTATACTGCCCACCTCTAGCCACCCATTTTTGCAGTTCTTGGGCTCGAAGAAACTGAATGCGTCATGGGGTTAGAAGTGGTCGGCGGTTGCCTCCTCGTTCATCCCGATGACTGATCCCTGATGCCACCAATTCCTTGTATCACAATTTTAATTGATTTTGCCAGTTTCCAGCTGGTGCTAGAAGATTTATCCTTACGTGAAGACTGCAGGTTTGTTAGCTATGGAAAATACAAATTAATTAAAAATTTTGCCATTTTGTTCAATGTAGCAAACCTCCGTATTTGCAGGGGATGCGTACCACACCCCCCGGCGAATAGCTATTACCCGCGAATACTTAGAACCCTTCTAGAACTGCCTGTTTTGATAGTTCAAATAGACAAAAAACAAGCTAAAAATGCTTATACAGGTATTATCCTACCTACAATGGGGTTAGGTTCCAAAAAAATCCATCGTTTGTTGGAAAAAATGTAAGAAATACCAAAACGTATCTCGAACATAGCCTAGCCTACTCTAGGGTATACGGTATCATGTGTACATATATAGTAGCCTAGCCTACACTATAACGTATACTCTATACATACACGGAATAGTAATTAATATCAGCTAATTCTGGAGGTTCATGCAAAGTGACTTATGACAATTCAATGCAAAGAGAAATTGAATAAAAACAAGAATTAGCTTAGCCTACAGTATGGTATACTGTATACACATACGGGAATATGCATCATTTCCAGGGATCTTTTAAAATGTTATGCCTTAATTCACTGTATCCAATAATATTGTATATATTTTTGTATTGCTTTTGTGTTATAAATTGTGGTCATAGCGATCAATGTTTTGGTTTGGAAATCATTTATGTTGTGTTTATTTCGCCGTATTTAATTCAGTTCAGAGCGCTTTTCTTGCTTCTAGTTAGCGTAAATGTATCTCTAGATACTTTATTTATATGGGACAAGGTTATTTTTCGTTATACGAAGTGTTTTTAAGTCGAAATATAGCTAAAATACATATTGTGAAATTAATTTATCTATTATTTTCATTAGTAGATGATGGTGGCTGTTTGGGGGCGTTTGTTTTGTGTAAAAAAAATTCAAGATTCTGTTTAACAGTAATGTGTTCTTTCATGCCTAGTAGTTTTTATTAAAATACTTTCTCCCCAATTTTAATTATGATCGAGTTTCATCCATGTTGCCGATGCACAATAATTTACAGTGTGTTGTAGTCGTTAGCAGCTTGAACATTGTTTTCTCAGCTTCAGCTACAACTTGCAGTTTAAATTTAGCATTATATTTCCTTGACGATCTTTTATCCATACCGAATAAGGGTATAATGTAAAAATATATCAGTCCCATTCCACTTAACATCATTTGTGCCATAACCTACGGTAATTGTTTATTACTGTACGATGGTTGGAATACCAGGTAAACGGCTGTTGTTATCCAATTCGGTTATAAGCAAAACAACAGTTTCTTGGTCGGTTGTTTATAGCTGTACGCATTTACGCAAGAGTATAATGTTGCTAACAGTACTGTTATCATTCTCGTTTACTTTTTTAACTAGATGGGATAAAGAGATGGAGGAAAAGTTGTGTATTGTAATTTGGTCTCTCTCATTGCCTGATTGCGCTGCTGCCTGCGCCCATGCGAAATTTAGAAATATTTTATAATATTATTGTATCGGTATTAATTGCTTACCCCATTTCAAAATCGAATTATCGTAAGGTGAATTATCGTAACTCGAGCATTACCTGAGTATTTTAATAGTTTTATCACAAAAAGTGCATTTAGTCATGAAAATGAGATGAAAATACAGTATTTAGGGAATATTTCTCAGTGAAAAATACTGTGAACGAATTTTCTGCGAATGATAGGTAGATACGTTCCAAAGAGAAATCCGTGAATACGTGAGTCTGCGAATCGTGAGACCGCGAATACTGGGGGTTTGCTGTGTAAGGTTTGTCTGAATTGGTTAGGGAACCTTTCTGGGTCCCCCCATTGTGTGATCATTTTTGCGTTACCTCATAAGAGGTAAGTTGTCAGTGCCCTCTCCAGTCTGTAGCCTGAGCCTATGACTGCCCTGTGACAGTTGGGTTCTAAGGAAGAAGTCCACTGCCAGGGAACCGGCTCTGTTCTTGGGACAATGTACATTAGCCGAAAGATCATTTTGGTAGTTGTTAATCTTCGCTATGTATGCAACTTCTGCCGTCATCGGCACCTAGAAGTAATTATATAGGTATAGACAGTTTTATTAGAAATAATGTGTCTATCTAGTTTTACTTATTCTGATGTTATGATGACTCAGCCGATTGTTTAACCAATCTCTTCATCTTTTACTCATTCTCAATCCTTGTCTGCTAGCCTATTCCTCTTTTTCCATCGAAATGTACTTGTTCGTTCTTTATCATGCCTTTCTTTGGCTATGGGCAGATCTCTGCCTTTATTAATGTTTTTCTTTCCAAATCTACTGAGGTGACAGTATCGTCGCCTGTTTCCAAGCTAGATATTATTCTAGCTACATAGCTTTATAAGGAAGTGTCGTATGGGAATGCCCTTAAGTCTGTTGACCCATTTTCGGATGAGGCAGGAGAGTCGTTGTAACTCCTCAACCTCCCGCCTCCCAACTTTCCCATTTTCTTTTGGCACCTTGTTTTCTTTCACTCAACTGAGTCACTTCGACTGCGTTTTCCTGGCTATCGATGAAGCATTTTCTTGTCTACCTTTCATCGAGTCGTGGATGCAATACAGGTGCTCGGCTGCTGTCGTCTCCTGTCGCCAGGTGTCGCTAGGAAACAGCTCTCACCTCCTGTCGCCCTCTGGAGGAAGAAGAGTTTGAATCGGGGGATCTCCTTCGGTTTGATTGGCGTTTGCTGGAGCGTTGCGCTTTGGTGTATCCTTATTTAATTGAGGAAAGAGACCACACAGAGAATAGGTCTCAGTTGTCTTCGAGTATTTTGGCACCCTTTAAGTATCTGGAGAAAGAGAACCCAAGCTTTTTCCTTCAATTAGATTGCGTTTCGCAAATTTTCTTATACTTGGGCGCACAAAGCTCTCTTGAGGTCTGCTGCTGGTTTTTTATGAAGTTGCGGAGCACCAACATTTGCGATACAGGCACTTAAATCATCTTCGGTAGAAGATTCTGTTTCTTTTCCCTTTCCTTTGAAGAGACGAACTCAAGACTGACAAGTGCTTAGGACATGTTGAATCAAAGTCTCAGTTTAGAATGTTGAAGTTTTTATCTTTTATTAAAATTTTGCTCAGAATTTTGCCTCTTCTCTGCATCAGCTTAGAGAGGTTGAGGCTCCAGCTTAGTGTGTTTTTGGCCCCAGTCTGAGGAGTTTGTGAAGCCAGCTTTAAGGGTTTTTGGTACTAGCAGGAGTTTAGTGAGGAAGTGTTAGTTTTTAACTCATTTCTGATGCTACAGGCTAATGTTCTCATGTTTATACTAACTCAGTTTGGAAAAAATGAGAAAACTTGTGCTCCTTTATGTAGTAAAGGCTTTTGCTGCACAGGTTAAGATGGTAAGGGAGTACATATATATATTGGTGCAAATCGTATTTTATACCTTTTGGGGGTAAGTTCAGCCCTCAGGCTCTGGTAGATGACCAATTGCAACCCTGAGAGGCTTACGTGGTGGAGGCAGTACAGAAGAGTTATGATTCCTTTTAGGTTACCCTTCACTGGTTTAGTCTCCTATAGCTGTTCCTCTGTTGTCTTCTCCAGCAGAAGTTTCTCTTTCTTTAGTAGGAGGTTGTAAATTAGAGAGTTCCTCGTGGGGCAAGCGAGTTCCGTTCTCAGCTACCACTGTTGGCCGCGAGTTTGAATCTCCGACCGGCCAATGAAGAATAAGAGGAATTTATTTCTGGTGATAGAAATTCATTTCTTGCTATAATGTGGTTCAGATTCCACAATAAGCTGTAGGTCCCGTTGCTAGGTAACCAATTGGTTCTTAGCCATGTAAAATAAATCTAATCCTTTGGGCCAGCCATAGGAGAGCTGTTAATCAGCTCAGTGGTCTGGTTAAACTAAGATGTACTTAACTTTGTAAATTAGAGAGAAAGAAATGGACCTGGTGGTAATTCTCTGGGATTTTACCTCTTCACTTTTCCTAGCTCCATAAACAACTGGAGATTGGCGACCACTGTTGGACACATTGAGACTGAATGACTTTACGTGCCTGTCCCATGCTTTTTGTTTTTCCAGCATAAGTTTAAGTGACTTTCCTAAAGAACTTCAGATGTTTGGTGAACATGCAGGAGACATTTTTCTCATACCAATACATCCTCAGTCACCCAAGTTCCTTCGAGGTGCATTTACAGGGGAGGTATTAGACCCTGTTCACACAAGGCAGAAAAAGCGCTGATGCAAAAAGTGGACAGTACACATTACGGCGGTATCCGTGCGGTTCACTCAGTATAAATATGGAAGTGGAGGAAATAACATGCATAACGAAATGTTCAAAAGAATGTATCCAAAACTGAGAGAATGAGCCCATTCTTCATTTCCTGCAGAATGACCATAAAATAATTTGATGATTTACTTACACTGGATAAGGATGATAGTTCATCAAATAATATAATGCAGAGTGTATTCATTCATATGTAATTATGAATACTGTACATATATCCACACATATATATGTATAATATATAAATAATATGTGCATGTTTGTACTGTATATATACAGTATATATATATATATATATATATATATATATATATATATATATATATATATATATATATATATATATATATATATATATATATATATATATATATATATATATATATATATATATATATATATATATATATATATATATATATATATATATATATATATATATATATGTAAAATGTCACCAAAGAAAACATGCTATATAGACTTAATTAATATATATATATATATATATATATATATATATATATATATATATATATATATATATATATATATATATATATATATATATATATATATATATATATTATATATATATATATATATATATATATATTATTTACAACATATATATATATATATATATATATATATATATATATATATATATATTCATATATATATATATTTATATATTATATATATATATTTTTACAAATAAAAATATCAGCCTGATTGTAAAAATATCAGCCTGAGAGATTTAAAAAGACGTTGTCTATATAGGAGCATCTTCAGTTCAAACCTTAACGTCCGTTGGAGAACGGATAGGAATTAGGCCTTCCACCCTATAGGAAAATTTCCATATTCAACTTTAAAAATAGGTGGTCCTAAGGTCCTTTTTTCCTTTTTACCTGTCTCTCGTGGCGAATGTTTTAACAAAGGGTAGACGCCCCTAAGGCATGACTGATAGGCCTGTTTTGACCCAGGCTTTCAGGAACTTGAGAGAGAAACCAAGCTTTCGGAGAGATAACACGTCCAGTTGGACCTCTTCCCCCTTTCTTTGTCTATTATTCTATTAGTGAAGTGAAGAAACAATTGCAAGAACTCCACGCCGGTCGTTGATGCGCTTTCAACGTTCATCCCTAAGGTAAAGTCGCTTTTTGTTCAAAACTTAGAATGCCCATTCTTTTATCCTTTGTTTTCTGTATTTCAAATTTCCTTTGTTCCCCTTCAGCCACCACTACGGTATATGTGTTCATAAGTCTAGATTAAGCCAAATTAATATGTTGTTAGCTTCAACCCGTTATTCCAGTAAAATACCTAGGATTTAGGGTAAGCAAAATCAGGTTAAATCTCGATGCTTTGTATGCCTCGCGTCGAATGTTTGGAAGAACCGTTGCGTTTAAAATCAAATTCATCTCAAATATTCTTTGTTAAGGTTAATAACCCTTAACTGGCGACCTTTGGCTAATTAACGTCTGTCTTTGAGGTTAACTTTTGGCTTCAAGTGGCAGGTTACGTAAATCTTGGTTTGCAGGGCCGTAAAAATTACGTAAATTGAATAATACATGATCAACCAAGACCCTCATTAACAATATATATATATATATATATATATATATATATATATCCCATTTATATCCGCTATGTTCGAGGTTACGACGCTATTTCAAATATATTCATCAGAAATTATTTCCGGTTTATGACGCATATTCCAGGTTACGACGCGTCGTATATCCGATAAGAAATATGGCTCCAAAACAGCAGAATAATCAAAATTTGGAGTTTTTTTATGAAAAACTCAATAAAAATGCAGTTTACATCATTTTCAATACACCCAAAGCATTAAAAGTAAGGTTTTCTTAGGGACGCTATAAAACGGAACCCCTATCGTCAACCCCTGAAATATATATATATATATATATATATATATATATATATATATATATATATATATATATATATGTATATATATATATATATATATATATAAGTCAAAAAGTTCCAGGAAAAATTCAATATACTCTTTATTTAAGGAAATTCAAACATCATTTTTCTACATATCTACCATCTAACTCTATACACTTTTCAAGGCGCTGTTTCACCTCTGCAACCCTTCTTTGTAGAAATTTGGGGCCTTTCTATTAAACCATGTTGAAACTGCATGTTTAGCAGCATCCAAAGATTCAAACCGGACTCCTCTTAAGTGTTCCTTGAGTTTTGGGAACAGGAAAAATCTGAAGGAGCAAGATCAGGACTATAAGGAGGATGTGGAAGAATTTCCCACCTAAATTTCCATAGGACTTCTCTTGCAACCCTTGATGAATGTGCTGGAGCGTTATCATGATGGAACAAAATTCTGTGGTGCAACTTTCCTCGACGTTTTTAGCCAATGCAGTCTTCAGTTTTTGCAAAACACCTTTGTAGTAGTTCCCGGTGATTGTTTTTTTGTCCTTCAAGGAAATCAATCAAAATCACTCCTTTGGAGTCCCAAAACACTGTTGCCATAACCTTCTGGGCAGATCTCGCCACTTTGAACTTCACTGGTGCAGCTGAACCTCTTGGTAACCATTGCTTTGATTGAATTTTACTTTCTGGGTCATATTGATGGATCCAAGTTTCATCTCCAGTAACAATCCGGTCAAAAACTCTGATTCATTTGATTCAATCTTCGTTAAAACTGCAAGAGAAAGTTCAGCTCTTTGATGCAGTTGGTCTTATATAACGCTTTTGGGACCCAACGTGCTGAAAGTTTATCAAACCAAGATTTTCATTTAAAATTGAAAATGCGGAACCATGGGAGATCCCAGTTTCATTAGCTATCATATCGATAGTAATCCGACGATCTTCATCCACTAGATTCTGCACCAAAGCCACAATTCTTTCATTTTTTGCAGTCGATGGTCTTCCCTCTCTTGGGTTGTCTTTGAGGTCCTCCCGACCATCCTTAAATCACTTTATCCAATCATAAACAACTGATTTAGATGGAGAAGAATCTCCATAAACTTGTTGCAAAGCTTCAATAATTTTTCCTGGTTTCCAATCAAGCTTGGTCAGGAACTTGGTGTTAGCTCTCATCTCAAAATTTTTATTTTCCATGGGTTCAAGAAGTTACTTTTCTGAAGCAGATGTTAACACCACGGTAGCAAGAGGATGACTGAGGTAACAAGTCTATATGGATCACTACATCACAGATAATTGTTTACCAAGTATTTAGGTTGTTTCATTCCTGTGTAAATACATCATTCAACAATTTTTGTTGTATATATATATATATATATATATATATATATATATATATATATATATATATATATATATATATATATATATATATATATATATATATATATATATATATATATATATATATATATATATATATATATATATATATATATATATATATATATATATATATATATATATATATATATATATATACAGGTATTCCCTTACTTACGATGGGGTTAGGTTCCAAAACCCATCGTTTGTTGAAAAAATCGTAACTCGAATATGGCCTAGCCTACACTAGGGTAATCAGTACCATCTATACATATATGGTAGCCTAGCCTACACTACACAGTATACTTTATACATATATGGTATAGTAATTATTAGTGTCAGCTAATTCTGCAGGTTCAATGCAGACTGACATGATAAGTCAGTATAAAGAGAAATTGAATAACAAACAAGGCCTGGCCTGCACTTTGATATCATATACGGTAGCCTAGCCTACATTATACTGTATTCTATTTTCACATAACACCGCCGTATTATACAAACATCAAAATAACGAATGTGCATCTTTTCCATGGATCTTTTAAAAAGTTATGCTTTACTACACTGTATCCAATCGTAAATATTCTTGTACTGCTTTTGCATTATAAATTCCGATCATAGCGATCAAATGTTTTGGTTTCGGAATCGATCACGCCATCTTTATTTCGATGCATTTAACTCGGTTCAGAGGGCATTTCTTGCTTCTAGTTAGCGTAAATGAATCTCTAGATACTTTATTTATAAGGGACATATGTATTTTTCGTTATACGAAGTGTTTTTATGTCGAAATATAACTTAAATATGTCTCGTTGTGAAATTATTTTAGCCATTTTTTTCGTTAGTAGATGACGTTGGCGGCTGGCCCTTTGTTTTGTGTAAACAAAAAAAATCAAGATTCCGTTCGCTATTTTCTCTTGATTCCATCATCATACCACGAGCTTTTCGTATGTATCTTTTATCAGCATGAAAACAGCAGTAATATGTGTTCTTTCATGTCCAGTAGTTTTGATTAAAATACTTTCCAATTTTATATGCGGTCGAGTTTCATCCATGTTGCCAATGTAATGATAATTTATAGTCATTAGCAGCTTGAACATTCTTTTCTCAGCGTCAGCTACAACTTAGCTTAATTTTACTGCAGCAATATATTTCCTTGCGATCTTTTCTCTCCAAAGCGGATAAGGGTAGTGTAAAAACATATCAGTACTTAACGTCATTTTTAACATAACTACGATAATTGTTTAACCGCACGATGGTTGAAATACAAGCAAAACAGTTGTTATCCTATTCGGTTATTAGCAAAACAACAGAGTCTCGTTCGGTTGTTTATGGCTGTACGCATTTTTGCAAGAGTATAAGGTTACTAACAATGCTTTTATTATTCTCTTACTTTTTTAACTAGAAGATGGAATAAAGAGATGGAGAAAAAGAAGTTGGTCTATTGTAAGTTGGTCTTTCTTGCTGCCTGATTCTACGGCAATTTTAGTGTACGCTGTTGCTTGTGCCCGCACAAAATTTTAAAATATTTTCTAAATATTGTCATACCGGTATTAATTGCTAACTCCATCGTAAACTCGAATTATCGTAAGACGAATTATCGTCACTTGTGCACTATCTGTATTTACAAACGCACAAAAATTGCAAACGAACACTGACCTATTTTAACTTCTGACACAACGAGGGCAAGTGAGGTCAGCTCATTGAATTAATGTACCTATTCCAGCCTCTCGGGCCAACGTATCGCATAATCGTGATGCTGCCTGATTGCACGTTGTTGCCTCGTGCCAGTCGCCATGAAATTTAAAAATACGTATTTTCAAAATATTGTCATATCGATATTAATTGCCAATCCCATCGTAAAAGTGAATTATCGTAAGTTTCGAATTATCGTAACTCGAGCACTACCTGTATATATATATATATATATATATATATATATATATATATATATATATATATATATATATATATATATATATATATATATATATATATATATATATATATATATGTATGTATGTATAATCAATTGTGTATATATAACAGATATATATTTTCTGATATATATCAGGATCAAAACCCAGGTCTTTTAATTGAAAGACCTGAGTTCTTAGATCCTGATGTGATCAGGATATATATATTTCATCCATATATATTGATGTTGATTATGTGTGTGTATATATATATATATATATGTATGTTTATATATATATACTGTACAGGCAGTCCCTATTAACGGCCGGGTATGGTTATATGATGATCCTGTTTTATATATATATGTCTAGCGATATGAAAATCTGCAATTTTATATATGATAATTATATATTATATATAATACATACCTAACAGAGGCGCTGATGACCAAATATATCAGCGCTATATATAGATAAGCCTGAAAATTGCCGGAAATCACCGATTTTTGGTTAGTGGCGATTTTCAGTTATCACTCAGGATCAAACCCAGAACCTTTTAATTGAAAGACCTGAGGACTCCTGATGTGAGTCATAATTTATATATATATTCCATATATATATTGAGTATTGATTATATATGTTTATGTATATTATATATATATATATATATATATATATATATATATAGGCATCCCTGGTTAACGGCATATATATATATATGATCCTGTATTATATAGTGTGTGTGTGATGAAAATCTGTTTGTGTGTGATAATTGTGTGTTGTGTGTATTACAGTAAATGAGGCGCTGATGACCAAAAATCAGCGCCTTGCGCCGATAAGCCTGAAAATTGCCGAAATCGTCGGTTAGTGGCGATTTTTCAGTTATCACAAATTGAACAGAACCCCAAGAAAACCTTACTTTTAATGCTCTGGGTGCATATTATATATAAACTGCATTATTATATATTTATATATAAAAATATATATGTGTATGATTATTCTACAGTTTATTATATATATTATATATATAATATACCTATACAGTGAACCGGGGGATGGGTACCACACCCAGAACATGCGTAATAGCTAAAAATTAATTCTTAAAACCCTCTGAAAACACTTATAACTGCCCATTTTGATAGTTTAAAATCACGAAAACCCTCCAAAACGGCAAAAGTGCATAATTTGAAGAGTATTTTTCATAGTTTTATCCCAAAAAGTTTATTTATTCATGAAAACTATATGAAAACAGTAATTTCTTATGATTTTTGATGATTTTTCGAAAATTTTCAAAAATAATTACAATTTTTCGTGAGAACGACGCCGGCGTAAGAACGGATATATATATATAAATATATATATATATATATATATATATATAATATATATACAGTGAACCCCGTGTTCACGGGGATGGGTACCACACCCTCTATGTATGTATATTATATAAAATCAGTTATAATACTTAAAACCCTATGAAAACATATATAACTGGCCATTTTGATAGTTTAAACACGATAAAAACCCTGTAAAAGTGCATACACCTGAGTATTTTAATAGTTTTATCCCAAAAGTGCAATTATTCATGAAAACTATATGAAAACAGTAATTAGTGAATATTTCTCAGTGAAAATACAAAAATATATATAATATATATGATAATATATATATATATATATATATATATATATATATATATATATATATATATATATATATATATATATATATATATATATATATATATCTAATAGAAAGAGCCCATGAAAATGCCAAAAGGTAGAAAGTTATTGATATATTTCAGAGACCAAACTGTCTCCCTCTACTGGCAAGTATATGAATGAAGTATGGAGTACAGACAGGCGGTATTTATACCAAGAAATCACCGGTCACTGTTACATCACTCCAGTTGGTAGCTTCTCAATCTTCCATAATCACTGGTTGGAGGAAGATTTTATCTATCCTATTTCAATCCCATGATCCTTTTGATAGATGCATCGTATTTCTTTGGTTAATCAGGGCTGATTCCACCATCTGGCTTTTGAACCGAGTTGCTGCTATAAATTATATGAGAAGCATTCCAGTTTATCCTGTGGCTATGGTTATTTATGTGGTTAAAAATAGCTGAGCTTTGTTAGCCATACCGTACTGATCTTTTATGGTGTATTAATCTCTTGGGGAGTGATTTCCCGCTTTATGACGGGGTTCCGTTCTTGCGCTGCGTCAGAACCCAGTAAAATCGTCAAAAATCATAAGAAAACCTTACTTTTAATGCACTGGTTTGAAAACGACGTAAACTGCATTATTATTGAGTTTTACATTTCAAATTATGACTCTTGTCTTTGGGGACTGAAATAATTTCTGCTATTTTGAAAAGCGTCCTTGGACATTAATCAGGGATTTGGCTAAGGTATTTGGGTAGGTAAAAGCAAAAGGGTTAGAATTTCCAAGAGTCTGTGTCAACGTCTGAATTCTGTCTAGGTGTTGGATTTTAATTTTATTGCTGGTTGTCTCTAGTCTTGTTTTGCGGGGATGAAAGAATTTTGAGTTAGCTTTATGGATCACTTTCAGAATTATATGGTCAGGGTATTTCAAAGATGACAGCTGCCTACGGATTAGTTCAAATTCCTTTTCTAGGAAATCCGGGGAGCAAATCCCTAAGGCTCTTAAGAATAAATTGCTTGCTACACCGATCTTGATAGATCTGTCATGATAACTAAAATAGTGTATGTATGTATGTAAGTGAAAAAGTTGGTTTTCTGTATACAGTAAATTTGTATTCTGTCAGGTCTCTAAGTATTAAAACATCAAGAAAAGGAAATTTTTGTCTTTTTCCCACTCAACTTTGAATTTGATGCTGTGCACTAATGCATTCAGCTTTGAAAGAGATTCATTGAAATTGCCCAACTTGTCATCCCAAAATGTTAGGATATCATCACAAAGACCGTGTTGAATCAGACAGCCTCATTTCATGAGATACCACCAAGGGTTGTCTGCTCTTACCCTGACAGGCCTCAGACTGTCCAGAAGCTTGTCAGAGCGAAAGGATATTCAGGATATTCAAGAGCAGCTGCAGAGGCTATTGCTAGATGCAGACGTCGGTCTTCTTGCTGCGTCTACCAAGCCAAGTGGGCAGTCTTCTGTAGATGGTGCAGCAGATATAATGTCTCTTCTTCTGAGATATCTTTGACTCAGATTGCAGATTTCCTCCTCTTTTTGAGGACCTCTAGGGGTCTATCGTCCTCCACCATCAAGGGGTATCAAGCCATGCATAGCTCTGTTTTTAAGCATAGAGGATCGGATCTGTCGTTTAACCCGGATCTTTATAACGTCATCAAGTCATTTGATACATCCAAGCAGAAGAAGACCAACTCTGTCTCTTGGAACCTAGATGTAGTTCTGAAGTGGCTAATACACCTTGCTTTCGAACCCCATCATTTCACCTCTTTAAGGGACCTCACTCGGAATACTCTCTTCCTTGTCGCTTTGGCTACTGCCAAACGTGTCAGTGAGCTTCAGGCCATTGATAAGAGGGTAGGATTCTCTAAGGGAGACACAGTGTGCTCATTTACCCTCAGTTTCCTAGCAAGAACGAGGAACTGTTCAAACCCTGGCCCCGTTCCTTCATCATTGAGAATTTAATGGCAATCCTCGGCCCAGAAGAAGAAGAAAGGGCTCTTTGCCCATTAGAGCTTTAAGGTATTACCTGAACAGGACCGAGAAGATCAGAGGACCATCCAGCAATCTCTGGTGTTGTGTTAAGGATCCTTCCTGCCCTTTGTCTAAGAATGGATTGTCATTCTTCTTAAGGGACCAGATTTCCGAGGCACATTCTCGGATTCAGGAGGACATTTTGTCTTCCTTCAAAGTTAAAGCTCACAACGTCCAAGCAGTTGCTATCTTGTTTGCTTTCAGAACAATATGTCCCTCTTGTCTATCCTGCAGTCAACTTATTGGAAGTGCAAATTGATCTTCGTGTGCAGTACCTTGGGGCCATTATCAGTGACTGGCATGGTACTGGGGGAAGAGGCATAGGAAAAACTCTTTTCTCCTCTATCTCTTCACCTTGACGAAGGGTGTTGAGTTTTGTGGAGCCTGGGGGTGCTATGTACCTGGAGTACCCACCAGTTTTTAGTGGATGGGTGGTGGTTTTTATGTCAGTGTAGGTGACAGCATTGTTTGGTTGTTTTATTCTGGTACTGCACCCAGGGCAAATGCACTTCTGTTTGCTTTGCTAGACATCAGTCATATCCTTCTCTGCAAAGGTCCCACCTAAGTAGAGGCAACCCATGGCTTTACCGCCATGCCACTACAGGATGAGATGAGCACCAACCAGAGGCAGTATTCACCTGCAGTAGCTCTCTTACCAGGTAAGGAAACAACAGGTATTGTATCAGTGCTAATAAATTTTTCCATTTCAAAGTCATTCCTATTCCTTGGTAAGTTACTTATATGAAAATAATATTTTCATAATAAAATTAAGTTTCATATATACTTGCCAAGTAAATACAGAATCGGAGCCCGCCCTCCTCCCCACTTATGAACATAAGAACACAAACAAACTGAGCTCTTCTGCTTGGTTGCTCCTGTTATTCCTCGATAATGGGCGGGGCTAGTCACCTACACAAAAACAATAGAGGCGCTACCGCGATTTTTAAAAAGACTGCCACGCAAGCTAGAAACTATAGCTATGTAATTACTCGGTGAGTATATGTGAAACTTAATTTTATTATGAAAATATCATTTTTATATAATCCCACCTCTAACCAACTTTTCATCTGTCCCTTTTACCTATGAAAAAAGTGGCATTTTAAGTTAAGTGAGAAGGTGGTCCTCCTACCCTCCTCACTTATCTGCCACTAGTGAACTGCATAGTTCAAGCTACAGTGAGTAGACAAGCTTTCACTGAAGGCTTAGGTTTGTATAGCTAGGAAAAATGCAGCCTACCATGAATTTGCAATATTTGAAGATGAACATTTTTCTATTTCAGTAGCCTTTCTGCTTAAGTAGATATTTGGTAATTAAGGTGGTGGTTTGCCTATTTACAAATATTCTGAAAAAAATTCTTTTCAGTACTGTAATATTTTTAAAACAAAATCCATCTTAGTAATAAATGTTTGCCATACTCTGATGTCACCCCAACCTCCAACTACAATTGGGCATTTAGGATGAACGATTTCTGCCTGGTAGGGTGCATGGAGGATGTAAGGGAATCCTTCATTTTCTAAAATCCTGTAGCAGAATCTTTTTTATGGACATTTTACAGTCACCCACTTTCCCACTTGTAACTAAAACTATGTTAATTAAAGCAATGGTTTAACAAATATTAAATGAACTATATATAAATTTATTTTATTTTTTTCAGAGTCAACTGAAGATTATCAACCTTTAAAATGGGTCTTGTTGGAGCACTGATACACTTGATATTAGCTATCCATTATGGGTACGGGATCCATGTTTACCTATTTGGGCTACATCCCCCCGAGGAATTTTTGAAACATAGGGTTCCTTTTGGAGGACCCTTCAAGTATCTTACTTTTTGGGATATGGTAAGCATTTGTGTAATACAGTATTTGGAAATTATATTGCGATAGAGTATTTTTATCTTGAGGCATTGCTGTTAAACATGAGGCTTGCTGTTCCTTCCTACTTGTGGGAAAATTAAAGTTGATTATAATTGATGGGTTTCAAGAAACAAATCCACAGTTATGTATGGGTGCATGTATTTAAAAATAAATCTGTACAGAGAGCTTTCAGGAATCTGTTTGATTCCCCTTTTCAATCACTAATTAATTGATGTGTTTATTATGGAACAATTATCTATGTATAAATCTCCTTGGAATCTGTTTAAACTTTCCTGTGTATTTCCAGCTAGTCCAGTTTGCTTACTTCACATTGGCGTTCATCAATGACATAGCTGGTTCCAACACTGCAATTTACAAAAACCAAACAAAACTTCAGAGGCTTCGAGATTTTGCATTCAGCACAGTGGTTTTTGCCTGTGGTGTGGTATGTTGAGCCTTTGTGTTTCAGGGCATTTTAAAGTGCTCTTTGTTCCATATAGCTTTGTTTAATCGATAGATGTTACCCATGTATAGTGCAAAAATCTATGATTTGATTATAATGAATGATTATTTTTTATATGCAATACTTTTAGTGTACATCACTTAACTTTTTTTATATTATTTATAATTAAAAAAATGTAGTCTACTATAGTTCTTAAGGAAAAGGAAATACAAACGAGAGCCTTTTATGCTTGGTAACAAGGGGGTTAACTGGTGTTTTTGGCAGGGCGAGTGGGGGAATACCCTTCATTCACCTGCCATCTCCTAGCACATTTTATGTAGCTGCTGTCAAGTTAGGACATCTATTATGATCTCGCCTCTCGAGATCGACTGGTTCTTTAAAACAAACAAGCAATTTGGCTGTAATGACTGACGAGAGGTGACAAACAAAGGAGAGAGAAGCAGAACAAATAAAAAAAAAATTACCTTAATATTAATTTATTTACAAAATTTACAAGTGAGTCAGGTTCAGTTTAATTTAAAGTAAACAATTAAATGAACATTACTACAAGTGAATTAATCACTTAACGGGGGCAGCAACAATTAACTGGTCAGTAAAACATTACAAGTACCAGGTCAAAAACATAATAAACATTAGTAGCGCAAACACAAATGACCAGCACAATAATTACATTACAAAGTCAGAACATAGATGTTCAAAGCAATAAAATAAATTATCAAAACCATAAACATAATCAAATGAGTCAGTTACCAAAGTACAGTTATAACAATATAGCAGCAAAATTAATGAATACACAGGCAGCATAATAATTAAAACTCAAATAGATTAATAAACACTCGAGCAGCAAAATAAAATAACACAGGCAGCATAATACATTAAAAACAACATCACCAGACGAACTCCATAGAGCTGTCGAAACAGCCCCAGGCTGCTTTACAGGAACACTGCAGGACAACTCCGACAGGGTCGAAACGACAACCATCTCGTCCTCAAGCACAGTGCTGACGTCCTCCTCTAGTACCGACGACCACGACAGAGCCGACACAGCAACCATCTCGTCCTCTAAGAAACGTACTGACGTCCTTCTCCATCTACGATGACCATGACAGAGCCGACATGGCAACCATCTCGTCCTCCAAGAAACTCTCCGCTGCTCTGCTGCCAGGACCTGACTCGCAGGTATGGATACCTGCTACTGCTACTCCAGCTGGCTTGCTGCTACCCTCAACCTGACTCGTTGCTGCTATGAACCTGACTGACGAAGTCTGACGCCATCCATCAGACGTCAACTCGCCAGCAAGAAAAACAAAGAAAACAAAGGAGGCAACAATCCACCAAGGGAACAATCTGCAAGTGATTGTTCCTAACAACATCTTGATTGCTAAGTTGATCGTTTTATATGAGAAATAATGTCTTTTTTGAGGTGTGAATCATTTGTGAGAGAAATTAACTTACAGCCCTTCTGTTTTTAAGTGGATCCCCATCATTTAGTACTTCATTGTAGGGGGATGAGTTTACTGCTGTTAGGAAGTTTTCAGTAGAAGTAGCCTTGAAAAGTTTTCCTACCACTACCTCCATGCTGCCTAATGCCTCTCATGCTCCTCCTAGGAGTATATCCCCTCTCAGGCGAGAGGTAGGTATTGCAAGAGGTTGGGGGTTCAATACACCTACCCTTACTACATTAATTGTTATGTCTGTTGTCGATGCAACTGCTAGGACCTCAGTGCTTTTGAACTTCCAGTAGTGGTCTTCCTCCCTACAAAAGATGCCACAGGGCTTCAACCGCTGCTACTTCCTCAGATGAGAGCAAGACACTAGCAAGGAGAGGAAGCACAAGCACTTTTGTTCCTTCTCATTGAGCACTTCTTCACCCTCTTCCTCAGCTTTTTCTTCATCCTCCTACTGGAAGAGGAAGAATGGTATGTCCAAGAAGGCCTTTCTATAGAAGTTCTGTAGATCTTCGGGCAATTGCTTTCCCAATCTATAGTGGATGGCGGTTGGAGGTGATCAACTTTTTTCTGGCAAGGATACCACGGGTCATAATGAGTGTGCTCAGTACTCTCTCTTGTCTCACTTGGATATGAGGAGCATTCCCAGCTCTTCCTCTTGTGTTCTCCATTGGTTGAGCCAGTTATGCCTCTTTGTCCTGGATGCCCAGTCTCCAGACTGTGCATGTGCAAGCAGAGGGAGTAGCTCTTCCTCTCTTGTTTCTTAGGAAATACACTGGGTATAGCCCACACAGTTGCTTGCTCCCTGACCAGCTCAGCTGTCAGATGTTTCAGATGAGCTTATGACACGCCCAACAAGTAGTTAGTCATATAACTCAGGTGAAAACTCACAAAGTCAAGGGACATGGAATCATTCCTGGCATTTCAGAGTAACTTTTTGGTAACATGGGTGATACGCCAAGTGTCTGAAGCATCAGACCACTTTTACCTCATTGTACCTAGGGATTTCACTCACAGGTTTCCAGACTTTTCTCTGAGACCTGCAGTAGCGGCTTAGCAAGTTTTGTAAGTACCCAGTTCTTCTCAGACAGAAAGCATCTTTCTTAAGCTTTTATCAGTTCTTCTTACTCCCTCTGCAGAGCAGCAGCTCTTCCTTAGTATATGCTGGACCTAGCTTAGTTGTATGTGGCTACTCACTCGACCAACTATTTATAGAGCTTTGGTGACTACTATCCATTTCAGGGACCGCGAGTCATCATTTTTCTCCAATATCTTTAAAACTAATTATTTGATCGAAATAGTACTTTGACAGTGTACAAGGCACCTCCTGCTAAATTTTTGTGATATAGTGCGTTGTCAAATGGTTTTAGTTGAGGCATTTACTCTTGACTTACATGGTGTTGCCAAGCATCGCCAAACTATGCATTCGAACATCCTGCATCCCCATCCCATCCCTCCCTCTCCCTTCCCCTCCTCATCCCTCCCTCAACCCACTTTCGTGGCCTCCCCATCTCTGCCCTCCCCTTTCCTGTCTATGGGGGATAGTGGATGTTCGAGTGTGTAGATTAGTCCTGCTGACTTATACAACTTTGTCTTTAAAAGTCAAGAGTAAATGCCTTAACTAACACCATTTGACAATGCACTATACAGTGGACCCCCCCTTATTCACATGGGATGCATACCAGACTCCCCGCGAATAGTTAATTCGTGAATAGTTAACACTTCCCTCTAAAAATGCTTATAACTGCCTATGTTGAAAGTTCAAATACCAAATTTATGCTTAAAGTATCATCCTACATCAAATATACCTTAAATTATTATGTTTTTACTGTTTTAATCTTTGAAATTATATTCATATCATTTCAAAGGCCTCTTAAACTTTAGTACCCTTAGAAACATATACAGTAAACACCCTGTATACACGGGGGATGCGTAACCCCCCCCCCGCGAATAGCTAAAATCCGCGAATACTTAAAACCCCTGTAAAAACACTTAGAACTGCCTATTTTGTTAGTTTAAACACAAGAAAAACCTTCTATAAATGCTTATACCTGAGTATTTTAATAGTTTTATCACAAAAAGTGCATTTAATCATGAAAATGATATGAAAATACAGTAATTAGTGAATATTTCTCGGTGAAAAATACCGCAAATGGGTGAGTTTTCCGCGAATAATGGGTAGATACATTTCACAGAGAAATCCGTGAACGCGTGAGTCCGCGAATCTTGAGAACGCGAATATGGGGGGTTTACTGAACATACGTACTTCTAACCCTTCCAGCCAAAACAGAAAGATAGAGTGAGTTACCACTAATTTATATTCAGCCAGCACAAGCAAGAGAGAGAGTTTATCTCTTTAATCTCCCGAAGAATGTTAATCCATTTCGCTTTAAGCGACTGACAAAAAAAAAAATTTACGTTTGCTTTTGTCTTCCAAAGATGTACCTTTACATTTTTAAAACACTATGAATTAAGTATCTATTTACCTAGCTATCTATTTGTATTGCAATACACTCCCTGAACACCTGAATTAGCCCCTGGTCACTGCCCAGCCTGAATTATATCCCCATAATTTTACCCACAAAGTGGGCAATTAACTGTCAGGATTACCAACGTTACAGGTAAAATCTTGTCAAATGAGTTACCTGCTGCAAATACCGGCTGACAGAGGCCAACATCCCCAATTGTTATTAGTTTGCCATGCTGTGTGAGTGTGTCCACAGGCGAACTTTTGGCTCATTTAGCCCGACCCCCATTTAAACAATTTGGATATCAGATTATGACTTTGGACCATTTTCAATGCCTTTTCTCCTGGATTTACACTTTATTGACTAGATTTGGAACTTCTTTCCTGGTTTTGACTTTGGATCGGTACTTTGGACTCGATATGGATAAGTCAGACGAAGATGTCACTGTTTGCTAGCACTGCTGCTTCCACTTCGTCTACAGCTTCGACGACCAAGCCTTCTACTGCTGGAGATAATGCTGCTCATTGGTCCTGCATGTCCTGCAAGCGTAGGATGAGTACCCTCAAACACGATCAGCATTCTGTTTTTATTTTATGTAGGAAGGTTCAGTGTAGTATCAGTCAGAGATGTTACCAGTGTAGGTCTTGGTCAGTAGATCAAATAGAGGATTATATGAAACACAGAAAATCCTTAGCCTCGAAGAGTAAGTGCGGTTCAGGACCAGCTGTAGGGTTCCAATCAGTAGATAAGGAAGCATTAGAGTCAGAGTTATTCAAGAAGTTAGAGGACAAGTTATCATCCAGTATGTCTAGCCTATTTTCTAGCCTGATGAGTAAGTTAACTGAGAATAGAGATAGTGGTAGTAGTAGCATAGTTTATTCTAATTGTTCTTTTTCAGCCCCCCTGCCTGTTCCAGAACCAGCCCTAACGGGTGGCGGGGTTCATGGAGAACTGCAAGCCTCGAAGGTAGGTTCTGCTGGCCCCCCCGGCGTGGAGCAGTCAGTGTTGGCAGCAGCTTCCGCCCTTCCCACTCAAGGTGTAAGCTCTGAGGTTGATGTAGAGTTAGGAAAGATACAGATGAGTAGGGATAATAGGTTAGGAAGTGTTCAGGAAGAGAAATGGAAGGTGCTGGCTTGTTCGGGTTCGGTTGGGGTTTCTAGTGTGGCGGCTTCATCTTTGGATCCATCTTCAGTTTTATTTCCTGCTTTGAGTTCTTTACAACAGAAAGTTTCTAAGTCTGTGGTTGGTCGTTCAGATGTGGTTTCAGGTTTGTCGGGTTCTGAAGTGTTGGAAAATGGCCCTTAGTCTTCGAAGGTTCCTTTTCCCTTGGTGGATAAGTTTGGTTCGTCTTGTGGTGGTGGTAATTATGGTGATCAGGTTTTCAATTTGGCTCAATATAATGCAGATTTGTTGGGTTTGTCACTGGGTTATAGATTACTAGTTAGGCAGTGTTTCAATATTGGGTTTTCCAATATTCAGAATCACATCTTGAAGAATTTTCCTGAGTTTGCTAATGGTGTCTGTCAAGATTATCAAGGGGGAACAGAGTCAGCCTACTTTATTTCTCTAAAAACTATGGCCTCTTCTGCTACTTCTGAGTTTTCCTTTTCCCCAATTTTTTCTAAGCCTTCTTCCAATGTCTTTACACAATCTTCTTTATTGGATCACTCTTCAGAGGGCTCTTCAGAGTCTTCTCTCGCTCATCCTGTTTCTTTGCCATTAACTCAGCAGAGCAAAGAATTTTCATTGGTTCAATCCTGTAATGTTGGAGTTTCGGTGGCTCCCTCTCTCTCTTTGAGGTTGAGGGAAGGTATACCTTTGGTGGGGCTGTCTTCTTTAGCACCTTACACCGGTCCTGTGGTTTCTCAGGCTTTTGGTCTAGATGCTTCACAGGTGGTATCGTAGTCTTCCGCAACTCCGCATATTCATCCTTTACTGGGTCTAAGAGGTGTTGTGCCCACCGCGGTTCTTGTGGATGCTACGGCAGTTGGCGTTTCGTCTGTGCCATCGTTGAGTGTATCAGTACTGATGGTGTCCTCAGCCTCTCCTTTCACTAGGGTAGCTGGTAATTTTCCTTCTTCAGTCCCCATTGGTTCCACAGCTCGTAGCTTGTCCTTAGAAACACCTTTGAGTACTAGACCAGTTGGTATGTTCTCCATCTGTCCATCGGCGCTCCATTGGTTACTCCGAGTGTGGCTTCTTCCTTTTTCTCTCCTTCTTCTACTTCTTTCTCAACTTTTCCTGAGGCTATTTCTGTTCCTTCTCCTAAGGTGTTCAATGTGGGTTCGGCTTTGGTTCCAGGTTATCGGAGTTCTTCCTCCCTCTCCCATAATCAGCGTGACTTCAGCTCCGGATACCCCATCCTGGTGTGGTGTTGGTTCATCTAGGGTTGGGTGGATCGGGTGTTGCGGCCTCTCTGCTCTCAGGGGTGGGCGTTTGTAGCCCAGGTGTGGTTGTTGCTGGGTGGTGTGGGGTTTGCGCAGTTGAGTGTGACTGGCTCAGGAGTTTTGTCATCGGCTTTAGTTGGCACAGAGTTTGCGCAACCGGTTACGGTTGGCTCAGGTATGATGGGGTCAGGTATTTCAGGTGTTGGTCTCGCACATCCAGGTGTAGCGAGTTTCGGGTTATCGGGTGCAGCTCTTCTGGGTGGTCAGCCTGTCTCTTTTCCTGTTTCGGTTCGGTCCGACCATTCTGACATAGAATGCTCTTTTGAAGAAGAGGAGCCGGTCCCAGATATAGGTTTTTCTCCAGCGAATGAAAGCGAGCACAGGCAGTCCCCAGTTATCGGCGGGGTTCCGTTCCCGATGGCGTGACGACAACCGAAAATCGCTGCTAACCGAAAATCAGCAATAATAGCACCAATAACCGGTTAGCGGCACCGATAACTGGTGATCAGTGCCACCGATAAGAGGCAATCAACGCCAATAACCGGTTATCAGCGCAGATAACCGGTTATCAGCAACGAAAATCTGGTGATCGTCGTCGCTAGACAAGCGCCATAAAACCGGATCACCGGTAACTGAGGCTGCTGATAACCGGGGACTGCCTGTATAAGCGAATGTTGGACTTTATCCATTCTCTCTATCTGCAGTCCAAGGCTCCTGAGGAACCTACATGACCAAACCAAGCAGTGTTTGAAGTGTGGTATGCAACTAAACCAGTAGTCTCTCAAACATCAAGTAAACTGGTCTGGTTGGGCCGAGTCAAGCAGGTGTTGAGGGAGGCGGACTCTATTACCTTCTCTTATCGGGTCGGGTAGGCAGGATTCACCCTTGCTTCCTAATCAGAAGGGGTTCAGTAGGGTAGTGGGTAACCCTTCGGCCGGTGTCAGAGTTCCACTCAACGAATCTGTTGAGGCTCTTCTCTCTCAGGTTCCTGCATTGAATCGTTTGCTCCTCTCTCTCAGGGTTTTTACAGAAGAATCTTCGTCGCATCGAAAGCTGGAGGTTCATGGAGGCCTATTATAGTCCTTTCGGGCTTCAACTGTCGGTGGTTTCAGTGAAGTTTCGCTTGGAGACTTCACAGTCGGTGCCGTGGTCAGTCAAGAGGGGGGACTGGATGGTCTCAGTGGATCTAAAGGACGTGTACCTCCAGATTCCTGTTCATCAGGATTCTCGGAGGTACCTCAGGTTCGTGTCTTCCACCGGCACCTTCCAGTTCAAAGTTCTCCCCTTTGGGCTAACCAAATCGCCACAGGTGTTTACGAGGTTCGTGTCTCTGGCGTCGGCAATTATGCATCATCGAGGGTACAGAATGGTAAGGTATCTAGGAAATTAGCTGATCCTTGCCTCTTCTCTAGAGGAGCTAGTAAGGGCGAGGGACTTCTTATTGAAACTATGTAAGATACTAGGAATTCATCTCCTTCCCAATGTGCAATGCTTCCAAGAGGCGTAGGCAGCGGCTGGATTGTTACGCATCACCAGGCTGCTCGTCTTTTTGCTCTTGTAATAAATAAATGAATATTCTTATTGGGGTCAACAGGGCTGACATTATTCTCAATGATGGGAAGGAGAAACCAACCCTCAACATTATGCAGCAAACCTTTCTCCTCCCCACAGCCGCCAGGAGACCTGCACCGAGCGACCCCCATAGCGAATGAGTGCATCAAAATTCAGCATCTGAGGATTGAAATTCTCTCATTCATCCCCAGACTACAATGCTGCTCACGCTAGGCAAGCCCTGAATATCAACACGGAGAGAAGCCTCTGCCCGAGATGACCTGCCCCGGGCAGCCAATCATAATTCAGCGCCGATCAAGACCCCCCTGTAAATACCGACCCAAGTGCCTTGTTTCTCCAGATCTTTTTTAACCACATCCAGAGGATGACCAATGAGCTGGTCGAAACATGTCGACGGTACCTGAAGTAGAACCTGAATCCAGACGACGAAGGATTTCTGATTGGATATTTCAATATAAGACTGCCTGCATTCCACACGCTATCCTTTTTCCAATATGAATGTTGGCTAGTTGCTGACCACCATTGCTGAGCCCGAAAAGTGAATCATAGGGAAAATAGAAAAGATACTATGTAAGATAAATTTGCATAATACAGCCATCCTTTTTAAAAAGATTATTATTATTATTATTATTATTATTATTATTATTATTATTATTATTATTATTATTATTATTTAATCTCATTAATCATAATAATATTTGAAAATTGGTAAATCATTATTTTATTATAAAAAAAGTATTTAGTCATGAAAATACATCAAAATACACTAATTAGCGAATAACTCTGGACGAAAAAGTCCGCGAATTGCCAAATTTTTCACAAATAATTTATAGATATGTTCCACAGAAAATCCCGTGACTCGTGAGAATGCAAATACAGGGGTTTAACTGTATTACCAAAAACTAGTGGGAGGTGTCTTGTACACTGCATCAAAGGACCATTTCGATCAGATAATTAGTTTGAAAGATATTTGAGAAAAACGTTGACTCGTGGTCCCTGAAATGGATAGTAAATGTGACTCTCTCCACTTCCTTTTAAGGTGGGAGTAGGGCAGGGTAGCACAGTAATCTGATTTCAGAATAAAGCTGCCTCCCAACTTGTGCAACCTTACAGGAGTAAAACATTGTTCCCCTGTCTTTCTCTAATGGAGCGAGGCTCTTCACCCTCTCTCAGACCGGGGCCCTACTGCTCTGTCATCCCTATGCCAGACCAAGTAGGAGGTTACAGGAATCATTGTATCCCTTGCTCGCTACCGTGACTGGGACGGGATTCTAGATGGGTATTTAACTTCCAGTTAGTTGTCTGAGAAGACCTGCAATCTATGGGATGAGTCTCCTACATAAAAGGTGACAGTTTGCTTCCCTAAGAACAAATATCAAATTATTAAATTAATTGTATTTTTCCTAAATATACAAACTAGAGTCTTTTATTGCAGGTCTCACCGCAGCCACCCTGCTTTGTCCCTTAGGCTGAAGGAAAAATTACTGGAAGAAAGCAGGTGAGGGGTATTCCCCCTCCTCCCATCAGCCCCATTAACCATTAACAACCTTGTTACGAAGTTCAGCAACCATCTCCAGTTCGTGCTGAAGGCTACTTCTGTACAAAAGACTCTGGTTTGAATACCTATGAAAAATACAAATTACTAAAGAAATTGTATGTATTCTGAAGCAACTGTGAGTAATCTCAGTAAGGATACATTTTATGTAGAATATCTGGTTACTTTTTATGCTATCTGTTCCTATGAGAATACAAACCTTCGTCTTCTATGTAGTGTTCCCTGTCAACAAGCTGGAAATGGTCAACAAGATTTTGTAACAGGGTGGTTGCCTCTTTTTAACTTTGGCTGAGACATCTCAGTTTTCTGTATGGTCAGTGTTCATGAGTTGGTCGTAAAGCCTGACATAACATCTTTGTTATGTTTATGTTTTGTGATTGTTCAATACGTCATGGATGGTAGAAGAACAAATTACAGTAAATAATTTTGTTTTCTCTAGTAGCAGCCTGTATTGTGGACTTCAGATCCTTATATTATGAAGTGTTCACACAGTTCATTAACCTTGTTTTTACAGCATGGGTTTTGCTAGTGTCAGAGAAGCAGTTTCTTTTGAGGAGCAAGCAAGGTTCCCTGTTTGCTCTTCCTGAGCTCTCCTATTTTTGAGGTGAAACTTACCCCTATCATTTGCTTTATCTCCGGGTATATGGTGCGGGTTTAACAAGTGTTAAAATTGAAACAATAGTTAACAACTGCTCCCAGTAGTTATCCCCACTCTTTGGAGGGTGGAGGTAAGACAGTGAATGTTTTGGTTGTCATTCTTCTCTAGTCAGCTAATATGGCCAGCTGTTTAGACAAGTGCTCTGAATTTTGGGTATGTTTTTCTTGGTTAACAAATTGGATCATCTGGATTGTGGTTTGTATTTGGCAATATGGATTCTTCTTCTCAATCTTCCATATCGAAAACTGTTAGGTTTTGCAAGGTAAGTGTTTGTAAGACCAGATTGGATTAACTTGATGTACGTGCACACAAAATATGCATGGATCATCAAGAGGTGAACTGTGATTCAGACAACCTTTGTGATCAGTGCAATGATTGGTATTTGGAAGAGACAGAGAAGATAATAAATTGCTGAATTAGAAGAGAAGGATAGACTTATTAGAGAGTAAACAGAACAACTGGAGCTTAAAAAGAAGCACTTAACTTACAAGTTTAGATGTTTCCATGATTCTCGTTGATGAAGAAATATGAACTCAAAGTGATTTTTAGAGGAGCACTGAATCGTTTTGCGGGCTTCTTTGACTAGTAGAGGGTAATGGAGCTGGTCTTTTGCCTGCCCCAGTCATAAACAAGATGGCAGACTTGCATATGCAATAGTCACTTCTTACAGTTTTTTAATGTAGCAAAAACAGGGTTCAGCTTCACTGAAGATAAGGGAAAATGCCCTCTTATCTTTGAGCCCACTATACTCTATCACGTGTCATAGTGTTTTTGTAATGACGAATACCCGGCTACAAGACCAGGCTAAAAGATATTTCTTTGATACTAGTCTAGTCACCATGGAGTGCTGGCACACCATGGGGGTAACTCCTTGAGGACAAAACAGGCGACTACGCTATAAAAAAAATCTTTAAAACCTATTGTAGTCAGTGAGAGGCAGAATGTATGTAACAATGAAAATGATAATAAGAAATTTAAGCAAATCAAGCCCAATGTTGGAATATGGAGTTCATCATATCAAAAGGACAGATAGATTTAGAATTGGGAACCCTCATTTGACCCATTGATATTGGATGAATAGCCCTCATGATCCAGGCCCTACAGTCTCAGAGTGTAAACTAACACTGACAATTAAAAATTTTTTGTTTGACAGTCCAAAATATAATTAACAACAAATGTCAGATTTTTGAAACAAAGAAATTTTGTGAATTTCCATCATTTTCAGTTAACCCAATATAACATTTTTAAAGAGCTGTTATTTATAACTGTAAATACAATTTGAACATTATTTCATCAATAAAGACCAATTCTTTGGGCCTCCCCTGTGAGAGTTGAATAAATTAGCTCAGTGATCTGGTTAAACTATCTAATAATAAACTTCCTTGATGGTCTTCGGACCATTTAGGAAGGGACTGTTAGTCTGCCATCAGGATTACTTGTGAGCAATCCATTCTCCTGTCGAGGAGATACTGGTCTTTGTTCCCTTTTTTTAGGACTGATTACTGGGAGGAGCTGTTGCTTTATACAGAAGTTTGTGACTGACTTTCAGTAAGACTTACGTGGACGATTAAAATTGGTTTTTTCCATGTCTGTCAGTCTTTGTGGAGGCTGCTCTTGCGCATGGTCACATGCTTCATTGCTGCATGTATTCATGCAACCCATTCTTCACAGAGGCCTCTGAAAGATTAGGAGAGCATCTTGATGAAGGATTTAGTGGTTGCCCTTGAGTTCCCGTTTTGGCAAGAGCTCCCTGGCTGTCATTCTCTGGGGCTGCAGCAAGGGGCTTCATGAGAGACAGTAAGGTGGGAGTAGGAATGATTTCTGCCCTCTTCCTTCCTTCTGTTTTTCAGCTATTCTTTTAATCTTTTTGTCATCTCTTGTTTCACCCTGGACTGCTCCATTGGTGGTGTTGGAGGGGTTCTCCTCCGGGTGATCCTCTTGGATTTCCGTTTCCTCAGTAGAAGAAGCACTGGTCGTCTTCCTGTTGAGAGCCAGTGTCTAGTATGATCCCTCCTATGTCCATCTACAGACACCTATGGGAAAGTTCTTCCAGTCACTGTTTTTGTCCAAAAATTCCATTACTGTTTTTAGGGAGGCTTGATCAGAAGACATTAAGGTATGAGTAAGTAATATGGTTTTTATTTTGTCTCTCCATTCTTTTAGCTCTTCCCTTCTAAGTAAAGTACAGTAAACCCCCAAAAATTTATGCTTCTCATGATTTATGGACTCACGCTGTAGCGCTGGTTTCTCTGTGGAACATATCTAGCCATTATTCGTGGAAAATTCGCCCATTCAAAGTATTTTTAACTGAGAAATATTCACTAATTACTGTATTTTCATATAATTTTCATGAATAAATGCACTTTTTGTGATAAAACTATTAAAATACTCAGGTATAAGCATTTTTAGAGGGTTTTTCTTGTGTTTAAACTATCAAAATGGGCAGTTCTAAGTGTTTTTAGAGGGGTTTTAAGTATTTGCAGATTTTAGCTATTCGCGGGGGGGAGTGTGGTGCACATCCCCTGCGAATACGGGGGGTTCACTGTATACCTTAGTTTAACCAGACCACTGAGCTGATTAACAGCTCTCCTAGGGCTGGCCCGAAGGATTAGATTTATTTTACGTGGCTAAGAACTAACTGGTTACCTGGCAACGGGACCTACAGCTTATTGTGGAATCCGAACCACATTATGACGAGAAATGAATTTCTATCACCAGAAATAAATTCCTCTAATTCTTTAATGGCTGGTCAGAAAGTCGAACGCTGGGCCAACAGCGTGCTCTTCCCTTCTGACACTCATCCCTTGCATATCCTGGGTACCAGTTGAATGAGTGGTCTGTCCTAGAGAGTGCACCTCTGGATTCTTTGGAATATTTTTGCTCATAGTCTGGTGTTGTGGTAAATAATAATCATTGTTACGATAATCTCAGTTGCCTTCTTGTGCTTGTGCCATGCACTACCTATGCCTGTATATTGATTGTGCTCTGTCTCACCTCATATGTATGTCTGTGCTCAGGTATGGGGTGACTACTGCATGTGCATATGCACTTTCTATTCGCATGCTGTGCACATCCTGTGGCCTTTGCTTATTGGCTAGGACACTGTGCATGCTTGTGTTGGTTATTCTTTGTGGATACCTGTGTGTGTATGTGTACAGGCAGTCCCCGGTTTACGACGGGGGTTCCGTTTTTCCGTCGCATCGTAAACCGAAAATTGTCGAAAATCGTCAAAACTCCTAAGAAAATCTTACTTTTAATGCTTTGGGTGTATTGAAAATTATGTAAATTGCATTTTTATTGAGTTTTTCATAATAAAAACTCCAAATTTTTATTATTCTGCCATTTTGGAGCCATATTTCTTCCGTCGGATCAGCGTTCAGAAATAACGCCAGAATCATGAACATGCGTCGTAAACCGGGAAATAATTTCTAATAAATATATTTGAAAAGCGTCGTAACCTCGGAACATCGTAAGCCGGACCCGTCGTAAACCGCCTGTATACGGTGTGTGTATGTACTACATTCATGGTGTCCCATCATCACAGAGCACTGGGACCAGTTTTTTGGCTTGGTCACTGCTCTATGCATACAGGATTGCATAGGGATAACAGCTCAAATCATTTGCGATGTGCTCCAATGTTTTGTTTCCTGGCCATGTGCGATACTGTTGGGTTCAAGTAGTAGTGTCCCCAAGCACAAGAGCTGCCAAGAAATGAGTCAGCTTCCTCTTATTGGGTGAGGATCGATCTTACTTGCAAGGATTGGTTGGGATATAAAGGTTCATTAACTTTTCAATCCATACAAGCAAGTTGTACATTTACCATTGACACACATGGTTCTTGCTCTTACAGTGCTTCATCATAGAACTGTGTACTGGTTGGTCTCTGATCAGTTGCCAGCATACTAACAGCAGCTTTGTTTACCTTTAGACATACTTTGTGTTAAGCGATCCCATTCCAGGGTAAGAAGACTTGGTCATGTTGCATAAATATTTGTGCTCTTGGATGTTAATTGAGCACGAATTCCTAGGCCATGGGAATCTTGTTTTGAGGACTTTCTTGGGCCTAATGTGTATAGTCATGTATCTCATATGATAGATACAAACCAACCAGTCATCTTTGATATTCCTTTCATTAATGTTGGCTGCAGTGTATGCAAAACTCTGTTTGGGTTTAGAGCTCTGTCTTACTGTAATCTCTGGATAATGATATTTCTGTGACTGGTCCTTCTCTCTAAGGGAAAAAGGTGATTCCCTGGACCTTTCCCAGAGTATAGCTAGACATGGCAAACTAAACCTGACACAGGAACCAGTCATCCTCCTCACCTCTGTGCCAGGCTGTATAGACAGGAGCCATATCGCCCTGCTGATATACGTGGGTAGGAAACTTAGAATTCTCGGTGGGTTTTGACTGTTCCTCCAGCCTTTGGCTGGGCAAGGATTTATGGGACAATGCAGAGATTCATAACTTCTCATGTAACTCAATCTTTGGAACTTTGCCAGTGAGTTCTATGAGACAATCTTCCACCTCAGAAGTTTCCTACATAAAAGGAAATGGCTTGTATTCTTAAAGGAACAAGGACCAAATTTTAAAGATAATTTGTATTTTTCCTAGGTATACATACCGTAGCCAGTATCATTATCCTACTTCACCCAACTCTGCATAATCCCTATTTGCTAGTGGAAAAAGTGATGGTTTGCTGACAAGTGAGGGCATTGTCACCTGCTTGTTGCCAATGAACCATTTGTTACCAAGCTTAAACGGCTGTTTCCAGCTCGTTCTGGGGAATAATCGTACATAAAAGACTCAGGTTTATATATCCTTAAAAAATCAAAATCATCTTAAAAGTTTTTATTTTTATATTTTAATTGCACAGCTGTTTTTTATATTTTAATTGCACAGCTATATACTGTACCTACTTTGTCTTAGTGTTATATCTTGTTCATCTCATACTGATTATTTTTTTCCAGTTTGTTACGGTATCTTTTTGGGGGATTTACGCTGTTGACAGAAACCTGATATTCCCACCTATTTTTGACTCTTGGTTTCCTTGTTGGCTGAACCACAATATTCACACAACTCCTTTAGTAGGAGTTTCACTTGAACTTTACATGGTTCCTCACAGCTTCCCAAAACGTCAAACAGGGTTGTTTGCTGTAGCTTCATTTTACTTGACATATCTTGTCTGGTAAGTTGGGATTATTTTGTTTACATACTGTTAACATATCTACAGTACTTTTGTTAGGTATTTCAGTTAGGGTGAATATTTTTGCCTTTTATATACCTTCTTATCAGTAGTAAAATACAGTATGGAATAGATTTTATGTTCCATAAATGCAGATAATGTCATTATTTTTGTAGGTTTAGTATTCAGAAAGGAGAGATTAGCCAAAAGTTTCAATATTTTAAAGAATTGTTGGGTCATTTTCTCACATAGCATTCATCTGTACTAGGGGAAAGCTTCCAACTCACTTTCTATAGTCTTGTTCAGTATTTCTATTAGGAGGACTGATCATATTAAAAATTTCTATAAAAGGCCTGGGAGGAAGGCTCTCCCAATAAAATAAGCTGTGTAACTATGAATATAAATTTCTTTTAAAGTTTGTATGTGCCCAAGAAATGTACAAACCTATTATTTTATTCATGCTGAATGCTACTCAGGTAAGAGAGATAGTAGTTTGACCCTTTCTTGCTGACTGCAAAATTTTCATAGATTTATTTTGCCTTAGAGCAGGCTTTATCTTGTTGAAGGTTCTCATGTATTCCCAGATGAAAGATTAAATTATGTGCTTGCAATAGTAGCTCTTCTGTTCACTTTCCAAATTGGAAATTCATAATGTAGGTAACATTCTTAGGCTTATTAGTCATACATCCATGTGGTGCCCAAATGATTCTTATTTTGGGAAAAGTATTTTATTTGTGAGGCAACTCATTGACAAGCTTCTTATGGTTGGGATTTGTGAACATGGTATACTTTACCTACAGCTCTAAAAGTTTAGTTAAAGGATTTTGACAAAGGAAAAATCTATTTCTGGAGAGGGGCCCGTGTCACCGGTGAAATAGTCCATTCAGCACTTATTTCTAGGTAATTCCGTTGCTAGATACCAGAGAAAGCTAAATGAAATGCTGGAGTTACTACCCCAGAGCGAGCTCCACTAGATGGAGTCGTGTATGGAAAAGGGTGAACTACAAAACACGGAACCCTGCCTATAGAGATTCCCAATGTCAAAAGTCCCAACGAGAGAGGTGCCGATACAAGCCCATGCACTACTCGCGGACTGTATACAAGGCAACACTAGCCGCATTCCATGTTAGCACCCACCTCACTAGAATGAAGTTTATCAAGGGAGGGAGAGAATGAAAAACAGGGGTGGGTCACCGGTGACACGGGCCCCTCTCCAGAAATAGATTTTCCTTTGTCAAAATCCTTTTTCTGGATCGGGGTCCCGTGTCACCCGTGAAATAGTAACAGAGAAATAAACATCATTCTTATGCTATTAAAGACTTAAATAGAAATGTTGAAAACTAGGAGAATTCTACCCTGAACATAAGTAAGGTCCTCTAAATTCATGTAATGAAAATAATGTAAGTGGTCACCGTCTAAGATCATGAGCTTAGAATAGCACCTGAATAGGCTTGTATTAAGAAAATACTTCCTGCCTAATAGCAGACCCAATGACAGTGGCCCCCCTTTTTTGAAGGAGAGGACCTGACAAAATTGCGAGGTCCTGTCTAAAAAAGCCTGCAAGGAGAAAACTGGACACAGAAACAGACCTTGTAAAAGGGGAGTACTTTCCAAGGTGACCACCGAAAATGAGGACCTTCAATTGTAGATAGAAAGTTAGGGTGAGGAATTCACAACACTACCCTGAAGAGGGGAAACCAAACTGATTGGTTCCGCTAGACAAACCAAACTGATTGGTTCCGCCAGACAGGGCAGACAGTACAGGAAAACTAACACTAGAAGCTAAGCTGATTAAAAATTTTGGGACTTCCTTAACAAGGAAAGATAAGAACAAGGTGATTGTTGGTTACCGGCTAACTCCGATACATTACTCAAAGACCAGGAAACCGAATGTGGACGGAGTACTGTTCTTAGATGAACACAGACCTTAGGGATGAAAGTTAAGGGCCTGTGAGTCTGGTTCCAACAAAACACTTTCCTCGAGGCCAATGCGGTCGCATCAGTACTATAGCTTCAAAACTATGTGAAGAGTGCTAGTTACTTAACTGCAGAACCATACTGCAGTAGAGTAGGATCCCTTAACTGATTTCAGGAAAACAGTAATAACAGGACCAATATCAGTTTCCTCCTCAACTGTAAGATTCACAAAGACCACAAAGCCAGGACATCAGAGTTTGAGGGGGCTGGCGCGAGCTGAGTTTATACCAGACGGGACAGCTTGATAGTTTGTGGCTGAATTGGGTTGCAAACAGACCTACTTCCAGGCCCAGGAAAAGGTCACAAGACTACCTGAATGATGCTCCGCCTAAGGACTATTCCGACACCAGGGGGGAGGCCCTGGATAGGGAAAAAGCAGTGACCTTTTGGACCCCTACGAGAAGGGTGGTAGACAGAGGCACCTGCGTCTGTTGGTTATGGAGAAGAATGAACCATAACCTGAACGGAGCAATTCGAGTCCAAAACCACCTGTTTACGCAGCGCACTATTGCTGTTTTGTTCAGAACCAGCCTAAAAGGAAACCTCTTGGGGGAGTTTCCAAGGACAGGAAGACTGTCACAGCCCTCCAAAGCGTTGATATGGAACTGTCGGAACGTGACCGACTAAGTACCATGTACCCATTGGGCCAAAAATAACCACCTCACCCGCCAGAGAGGTGACGGTGTGGAATACTGAGGCCGGAGGGGAAAGCTGGAGAGGAACTGACTTCGTAAGCACTTGACAGTTGTGCAAGGCCGGAGGCCACTATTCAAGTAGGAGGAATCAAGGAGACACGTCCCTGACTCCACCATACCTCTCGGTCATAAACTCCAGCTTTGACTTCAGAAGGAGAACCGTCACTGAAGCAAACTGGAGAAAACCAGGACCTTTTCTTGGGCACAGGGAGAGGTATGCTTGAGATGATGAAATGATAAGATGCCCTTGCTATCTCTTTCCACTTCCACTGGATTCATAACTACGGAAGGCTACCCTCCTGAATCAGGTGGGATTCCTTCCTGGTTACTTAGAAGCCCAAAGACTAGAAACCGATTATAATGACCGGCGCCTCAGGCAATTCCCGACGCTGGGTGCCCAAATGAGCCAGGCAACTAGATATGCAGCTAGCATAGCCTCCTAATACCGGAGCTGTTGAACTACGGTATTGTTCAAACTGGCGAAGACTCTGGAGCCGCATTGAGGAGGGCATGAACCTGAAGGGGTACGCCTGCTCCCGAGTCTGAATCCCAAGAAGGGATAGGACCTTTCTGCAACCAAGATGTGAAAGGAAGCATTGGAAAGGTCTATAGAGGTGGTTACGGCTCCACGGCGCAGTAGGATCCGAACCCACAAGACTGTAAGCAACCGAGACTTGCCGCATGAAAAGGAAAACAAACGGGACACGCCCGAAAAAATTTTCCAGTGGAAGGGAACTTCCTTGGCAGACTGAAAAAGCCTGACAGGCCATTCGCAAAGACCCCAGAACTCTGGCCGGAGGCTGATTGAACCTGATTGGGAACAACAGTCCAGCTCCACCCCGGGCCCTGATAACTATACTCTGGGCCCAGGAACTGAAGTTCCAGTGGCCCCTAAAATGGTACAGCCTCCCACCCATATGAGAAATACTACAGGGAGGAGGCTTGATTGCCTCCCCTGAAGCGTAAGCCTTCCCAATTTCTCGGAGAGGAGTAGGATGCATCCCTGCTCCTATGATAACCCCGAGGGTCAGAGCCTCTTGCCAAATGTCTAGTGAAAATTTTTTTCCTTAGGTTTTCGTATGAAGCAAAGAAAACCCCGGCGGCATTGCTATCTCTTTCCCGTGGGGAGGCAGAGACACACGGGGCGTTACAAGGGGCTGATGTGTTGGCTGAACCCGCACACATCGAGGTGGAGGCTGGGAGTGAGAGCTGACGGCTGTCTAGGGGCAGAGACCTGAAGAGCCTGCACCACCGCCTGAGCAGGGGGGCTCTTGAACTACATGAACTTCTTGCCGGACTTAGGGCAGGTCCCAGCAAGATCAGACCGTTTCTGCTCGTAGGGTAGACACCCATGAGAACGGAGGCTCTGGGTAACAATAGTAGCCCCAGATGGGCGAACAACGCCCACCTGGGAAAAGATTAATTCTCCAGGTGAAACTGTTCATAAGATTTTTTCAGCTCAAGGCGGAACGGGCAAGCCTGACTTACACCTTGCTGTTTCAGCTTCCGAAAATTGACTCGAAGCTTAGGAGCTGTACGCTGAATAAATTAGAAGCGTAGTCCAGGGTTAGAAGATTCACTGTGAATGTATCTGTGATATCTGTCTCCCGGAAATGCCTCAGCGATTATTTTCAAAACAAGCCTGTTGATAAGAGGGCTACATTCGGAGCACAAGGGGTAAGAAACAGGGCTCTCCAAGAGAGCACGGTAAGACCCCACAGCTGGCGTGAACTTGGAATTCTCCGCCTGCCACTCCGTTAGAGTCCTCAGGGAGACGATGTGTCCAGCCCTTAGCTGAGGGCTCACTTATGGATCCTGCCAGACAGATGCCATGCTCCCTCTGACAGTCTGGTAAAACCCGGATAAGAGGATACCAGACCGGAAGGGAAGAAATGCCCTTCCACCAACCTCCGTGTGCCCACACCCCTGACAGGAGGGTGCCTTCATGCTGGGAAGCATAAAGGGAAGGCACCAAGATTCCCCCAGACTGGAGGGGAAAGAGGTGGAGATGTCCGAACGATAGAATTCCAGAACGGAGCAGGACTTAACAGGTGATCCATTGACAATGAGTCTTGAGATTAATCTCTTGGGATTTAAGCTCCTGGGAAAGGGAAGGCATGGACCATGACGTAGATAGTTAGTTAATAGGTTGACAATGACCTCATAACGAAATCTCCTTATAAGGAGACCCGTAAAAGAGTTTTCAACAAAGGAAGGAGGGGGTAACCGCCTTGCTTTGCTTGGGCCGTGTCCCTTTCCAGAAGACGAGGCCAAACTCAGTAGATGGCACCGGATTAGAGATCCGAGACGTCCTGAGGGGGCCCCGAGCGGGTCTTCTTGGTTTAAAAAAGGTTCTTTTTTTTTTTTTTTACTGACTTCACCTTAGGGACGGTAGACCAGGAACAGTCGAAAAGGGATGAGAAGGTAACGAATCCCCTAAAGGAAAAGTTTGCCTCACCTAATTCGAGCTAAGCGGAAAAGGTTTGTCTCAATTATTCCACCTACTTATCGCTCCGGGACGATGTTCACAGGTCCGAGAACGAGACAGAAGGCCGCAACGTCTTCAGAAAACTCTCCGTAACCAATTAACTTGAAGCGAAGAGTTACGAGACTTCTGCGCCGCCTCCAGGAGGGGGAAAATTAGAACCCCAGACACCGGAGGAACAACTATCAATAATTTATATAAGACGGAGTTTGGCGAAGGAAAAACCGATAGGTGTATATGAAACCTACCAATTTACCGAGAATCTCGCCCGGAAACGGAGTTTGGCGGAGGAAATCGATAGGCGTATATGAAACCTACCGATCCACCGAGAATCTCGCCGGAGAGAGCCCAAACACCGAAAGATTAACTATTAATAAGCCACAAGAGGCGGAGAACCGATAGGTTTATATGAAACCTACCGATTAACGAGAATCCCGCCCGGAGACGGAGTTCGAAAGAGCGACTATTAATAAGCCACATGAGGCGGAGCTTGACGGAGGTAAAACCGACAGGTATATATGAAACCTACGGATTCATCAGGTAGCCTGCTTGGGAGAGCATAGCGTACAACGCAACCTGCCGGGTGCCAAACGACTAATAATAAGCCAAAGGAGGCGGCGTTTGGCGATATAAAACCGACTGGTGTAAATAAAACCTACGGATTCATCAAGTAGCCTGCTCGGAGAGAGCATAGCGTACTTTACAACCTTCCGAGTCAAGAATAAGTCACATGAGGCGGAGTTTGGCGGAGACGAAACCGACAGGTATATATGAAACCTACGGGTTCATCAAGAAGCCTGCTCGAGGAGAGCATAGCGTACTTCATAACCTTCCGTGCAAACTATAAATCCAAAACAGACTGCGCACCGAATGGGAGCTATAGACTCCGTGACCGCTGGTTTGTTGTAGGATAGCGGAGCATTCCTGCACTTGACAAAACCAGTCGAAAACGTATGAGAAAAAGGCATGCTGGAACGGATGCCGGAGCAGAGTACCGTAGCAGCCAAAGCCTAGTCAGACCAGGAAAACCCCCGGAGAAAACCGGAGAGAAAACCGGGCTAACAGGACAAAACTCATAGACATAAAAACAGAGTCAACGGAACATTCCAGCGATCATGTTTGAACAAAATGTGGGAAGGTTATGAACTGTTCGAAGTGGGCGCACTCAGCCAAGAGAGGAAAACCCCGGAGGAGGATATCCTGAACGGCGATAGCGGTGGGGGGAATAAACGCCACCGCTAAACACTAAAACCGCCGTAGCAGTAAGCAAGGAGAGCGCCAACAAGATAACGAAACACCGAACAGGTAGTAGCAAAAGGAGGGGGAACGCCGAAAGTAAATAAAGCGGAAGACAGTTAGGTGGAGAACGCTAACTGGCCTCGTATGAGATCCCAACAGTGAGGTGCGAACGTGTAGGAAGCACCACGAAGGGAAATAGTCGACGTAAAAGGAAGGGGGAAGGATAGGCCAGGAGGTTGGTAACCCAAAGCAGCGACCAGGGGTGGGACAGCACTCCCCGGGCGCCCAGAGATTCTCATAGATCCCCTCGCTATGTAAGCTGTGTCGCACGACAAGAGCGAGAGAAAAGAGAGGAAGGCAAAACCTCTACGGCCAGGAGAGCAATGAAAGATAAAGGGAGTGTGAACAGGAGTGGGGAGAGCACTCCTGGTCACCTCCAGGTCCAGGTGGAGTGCCAACTCAGACACCGAAGGACAATCAATCAATGCAGAGGGAGGGGATTTAGGCTACGACATAAAATAAGGATAATTGCTCTCAAGCCTTGGAAAGTTAACAAACTTGAAAACAAACCAAGGGGGAGAGAGAGAGCAAAGGATAAAAGGGAGAGAAGGGGACTCTCAAACCACAAAATAACATATATATAGTCGGTAAAAGAAGTGTGAACAGGAGTGGGGAGAGCACTCCTGGTCACCATTGGTAAGCAACCCAAAGAAGGATTGAACTAGGATAGGCTACGCAGGTAAACCCTCGCTATTCCAGCTTAACTTATTAGGAACATTAGCCTAAGTGAAAAGCCGAAACAGGGAGAGGGTGGACGAGGCAATATATCCAAGTCAAAACCAAACAAAGGAAGCACCAGACATAAAACACACATGTACAGAACGAGATCACCGACATGAAACTCATACGTACAGATCGAGATCGTCCCCCGCTTAAACGAATTTTTCCCGAAGGGAAAAAGTGTTACAGCCAACCCCTAGGCTAACCTAACTGAGGCGATGTAAAGGAAGGAAGCCTAGGAGAGGGGTAAAGGCTACAAATAACTCAAAAAAAAAATCATAATAAAACAAAAATTGTCTGTAAGGTACATGTAGGAGGATAGGCAGGCCCAACACGACATGGACGTGAAGGGACATGACCGACTCCAGTTAAATGAAAGTATCCTAAAATTCAAAAGCATCCAAGCACAAGGTCAAAAATTAAATGTAACAATGAAAATCATGTTCCCATACACTTAGAGAAGTGAGTCTAAAACAAGGCAAAATAAAGCCAAAATAAGAGCGAATAGGCCCGAGGGGAACCACGTAGCCTAAACAGCAAGACAGCACTTGATCAGGAAGGGAACACAAAATTCACAAAATAAACAAAATTATGAAAACAAAGTAAAAACCGTAACAGTACCAATGAAAATAAGATCCCCAAAGGCTAAGAGAAGTGAGTGACAAAAATAAAGCATAATGAGGCCATGATAATAAGCGAATGGGCTCGAGGGGGAAGCTCGAGCCTAAACGCTCAACAACATTTCTCGTATTGACAGCTAACGATAAAAGCGAATGGGCCCGAGGGTAGCTCGTAGCCTAAACGCTAAACATCACTCCCGTAAAGAAGCCATGATAAAAGGCGAATGGGCCCAGTGGGTAGCTCGTAGCCTAAACGCTAAACATCACTACCATAATAAAATCACTCTCAAATGAAGTCATGAAAAAGCGAATGGGCCCAGGGGTAGCTCAGAGCCTAAACGCTAAACTGCACTTCTCGTAGTAAATGGGTACAGAACAAACAAAATTAATCAAACCCACTAAAGATAGGGATCATTAATGGTAAAACATCCCAAATAAAAAGGGATACAAATAAAAACACAAAACAAATATGCCGAGCCAAGACCAAGAGAGGTCAAGAGACTGACGTGAGAGGAGATCGAGACGATGTTATAAATTCCTTTAATTATTAAACTAAAGGAAAATAAGAAGCCTCAATCGCCTAAAAACAACAAAACACTGGTACTCAAGTAATTGAAGAAGAACCTTGCGAGGATGCCATAAAAATCCAAAATAGAGCACAAAAATAAGGATCACAACGAAATTACGTGTGAACGAAAAAAACGTGCTAAAATGGAATGCGGCTAGTGTTGCCTTGTATACAGTCCAGTAGTAGTGCATGGGCTTGTATCGGCACCTCTCTCGTTGGGACTTTTGACATTGGGAATCTCTATAGGATAAGGTTCCGTGTTTTTGTAGTTCACCCTTTTCCATACACGACTCCATCTAGTGGAGCTCGCTCTGGGGGTAGTAACTCCAGCATTTCATTTAGCTTTCTCTGGTATCTAGCAACGGAATTACCTAGAAATAAGTGCTGAATGGACTATTTCACCGGGTGACACGGGACCCCGATCCAGAAATAATGCTAGGAATCATCTGTCTCTTAAAAAGTAACTCATTTGAATCTGGTTGTAAAACAAGATGTATATATGAATTAGGGTGTTCATGTCCCATTTACCCCCTCGATGTGGGACCACCTTGACGTGGTAAAAGTAAGTATATCTTAGTTTAACCAGACCACTGAGCTGATTAACAGCTCTCCTAGGGCTGGCCCGAAGGATTAGATTTATTTTTACGTGGCTAAGAACCAATTGGTTACCTAGCAACGGGACCTACAGCTTATTGTGGAATCCGAACCACATTAACCTTGACGTGGTGAGGGGGCTCTTGAACTCCAGAAATTTGTTCCCTGGTTTGAGTCCAAGAGTGTCATATATTATTACATATTTCTTGGGACTGATTTTGTGGAATTTTCCACTTTTGCTAAAATTTATTGGGCTTGTTAAATAGGAAAAGATATCATAGCTGGGATTGGGTTTATATCTGAAGCTAAATAGGCACCACAAGAAAAACCAAGAATGAAACTAATGAACACAAAGATACACTTGGTTGTAGTAAATGCTTTGTAGTAATGTGCCACAGAAGTAAAACTATAACTAAAGAAAGCCTAACCAACACCATAAGAAATTTCATGAGGTATAGGAATAATGTTCGGACCTGAGAGATATCGGTTTGATATTTCAAGGGCGGAACTATTCTGTGGAGCTGGGCCATGGATTCCTGGGAGGTCTGGCTCTGGAGATAACTCTCGGCATTCTATCTGGTTTGCCCATAGTACGATTAGGGTGGGGATGATTGAATTCTTGTAATACTCTCGGTCCTAGCAAGCAGGTTTGGCTTACACTTGGGCCACTCTAATTCTATTGTGCCATCCCTTGTGGAATAGGGCAGGGGGTGGATATTTGGGAGTCAGCTCTCACTTGTGTCATTAGGCTAATGATATCTTTTTAAAGTTTTCAGGTTTATTATTTTTTTATTCAGTCTTTATGAATATTAAAAATAAAGAGTTGAGTATCCCTGGGCCCTCTGATGATACTGTTTTGGCACAGATGATGACCTCTGCACCCATCTTGGAGATTGAAAATTTTCCAAATGTTGATGACCCATGCGAGAAAAAGGATATCCATGTAAAAAAAGGACCTAGTATTGTTACAATGGAACCATTCCCCTTTGAGCCAGATGTTTCTGTGCCTGTGTCCCCATCAAAAAAGGGAACAAAAAATCATTCAAACTTTTGAACTATGGGCCCTTTGGAACCCAAAAGAAGAAATAAAAGAAAATATAGACCTGACTCAACCTTGATTCACTTTGATTCCCTCTTTTGAGAATCAAACTGGTCAAGGTTTTTGAATTTACAAGCTGACCAAGATATATCCTTATTAAAATTGGAAAATTACTTGTGGAACCGATGCCCATCACAAGAAATGAGCATAAGACAAATAAAAAAAAGGGAATGGTTGGTTGGAACAACAACCAAAATCCAGCCAGAAAATTATCAAAACATTAAAAATATAGAGAACATAAATATAAGCATTACAAGGCATGATACCATGAATAGTGTACAAGGCACAGCAATATTGCCAAATCTAGAAGAAATACAAAACAAATCAATGTTTTTAGATTCATTACAGAATGATACAACAAAGTTGACAACTGTGAAATATATGGGGTCCCAAGCAGGAAAGACAGAAATAAATCAATCAAAATAGCAAAAATAAAAAGTGGCCAAACCCTGCCCTTGAAAATTAAAGTACTGGGATTAAATAGGGAACTAAGACCTTATGTTCTCAAACCCATGCAATGCAAGAACTGTTGTAAATATGGCCATACAGCCATTAAATGCAGAAATTTTCCCAGATGTGCGTATTGCAGTTTGCAAGAACATAAAACGCTGGGAATGTAGCCAACCAAAATGCAAAAATTGTGGCCTAGAACATCATGCCCGATCTAAAACGTGTGTTCTATATGTACAATACTGAACTTCAATTACTACAAGAATGAACTGGAATGTCGATCAGGGAAGCAAAGTTAGAACTAAAAGTGAGAGGATTGAATGACCCAGCTAAGAAATTTAGGTATGCAGATACTTCAAAATCAAATAATACCCGAACTGAAGTAAATGACAATAGAAATAAAGAAATACCACTAAAAAAAATACGTGATCAAAAGAACTCTTCTTTGAAGATTTCATACAACAGTGACATTATTACAATGGACAATAGATTTACCTCCTTACCAGAAATAGATATGAATATTGACATAGAGAAAGACGAAGAAGATGACATAGACAAAGACGAAGAAAAATTAAAATCACAAGAATGTGATAAAACAGATAACAACTCGGAAGATGCAACTAGATAAGACCCCACCAAATTCCACCAAACAGAGCTGTAAAAAGATAAGTAACCCACCAGTCTTACCAAAAGCTAAAGTTCAGAAACAGAACACAAAATAAAACATTCCACTAGGTCCCATAGCAACAATAATACCTCTAGGAGCAGAATCGCAAAATTCAGATGAAATGGAAAACCCAAATATAGATAACTACAATGAAAGCAAAGAAATTCACCCATCACCAACTATAGGCACCACAAGAAAAACCAAGAAGCAAACTAATGAACATGAAGATGCATGTGGTTGTAGTAAATGCTTTGTAGCAATGTGCCACAAAAGTAAAACTATAACTAAAGAAAGCCTAACCAACACCATAAGAAATTTCATGAGGTATAGGAATAAGGAAAAAACAAACTTCAAATCTCATGAAGAAGGTTGCATGTCTATTGAACATTTAGAATAGTACTGTAATGATAGCTAGGAGAATATTAGTTAGGAATAGCATAATTATAAAAGAGAGAAAAAGAAATGAGAGGGAACCATTAATAGACAAATGATAGATAGAGAAGCAGAGAGGGAAGCACCGAGAGCCTTAGAGGAATTAGGTCGAGAGCCTCACCAGTTGTGGGTTGAGAAGAAAGGCTCATACTTCAATTCACTTAACTTGTATAAATACTGTATATTTTATTAGTGTGTTAATGAAGTAAGAAAACTGCACTGTCTTCCTAAGCCTCCTGGGACTCAAACAACTAACAACAAACAAAGCTAGAAACGATAAAACAACAATAAAATAATAAAAAGGAAAGACCACATGACATTACAAAGAAAAACATATCAATGTTGTGGATATTCTAAAAAAAATCAAAATGGGAAAAATTAAATCAAGATAGTAAAAATGTAACAGTTAACGAAAGTCAAATTAAAACTACAAAAAAAATGAATCAAGACCTACAAAAATACAAATTAACTTATAAAAATTTTTTAAAAATATCGGCTTAAATAATTTAGAGTAATTTGACCACTCTCATATTACACCATTCAATCATTATATAATTCAGTGGAATATAAATGGATTATTAACGAGAATGCACTTAGGAGAAGTCCAACGACTTATAAGTGAATACGAACCAATGATTATATGTATATGTATACAGCACGTAGGAAAACTTCTTCCAGATATAGGTAAATATCTATTAGCCACAACATGAAAGGGAAATGAAAATAATTTAGGAACAGCAATATATGTCCATAATAAAATGATATATGACAAGAGTACATATAGATTACACTAAATTACAAATTTCAGCTATAACAGTGAAAATAGAAAATGATATGTTTGATATTAAGTTATACAACCAGCCTAATAAAAAGTATGATTTAAACATATTACAGAAAATAATTTAAGATTTGAAGAATCCCATATTAATTGTAAGAGATTTGAATACACATAATCCAGTATGGGACTATAACAATATTACACCGGATAAAGATAGAGAAAAAATAGAAAACTTGATGAATACTAATAATCTCTGTTGTCTGAATGACAACGAAGTAAATACGAATTGTTCCAAAACCCATGGAACATTTTCCTCAATAGATGTCACCCTTTGTTCAACAAATATAGCTGAAAAATTAGATTGGAATACTTGTGATGACTCCTACTCAAGTGAGCATTTTCCAGTGATAATATCCTTATTAATTAATAAACCGAAACCATACTTTCCACATTATAGCATGCAAAAAGCAGATTGGGACATTTTTAACTTGCGTTCCAGAAATATACCGCCATATTGAGAAATCACAATGAGACAAACGAATTCTTTGTATCTTTCATTAAAAAGGCAGCAAACAAAGCTATTCCTCATTGAAAACCCATAATAAAAAACATAAAGTCCCCTGGTGGTCAGATGGTCTATCTGAATTAGTATGAGAAAAACACTCTCTAGCAAGAAGTTTAGATACTCTAAACAGAAGATTCAATAAGATAAATAAATCAAAACCATTTTTGGAAGAAAATATATTAACAATTACAATTGTACTATTAGAAATAGATGCATTAAAACCTTTATATAACAAAATATCAGCTAAATTTAGAAAGGAAGCCATAAAAGGAAAAATAATATCTTGGAGGTCCTATGTATCAGAAATAAGAAGTGAAACATCCATTCAAAAAGTATGGGAGAAATTTCAAAAAATAAATGAAACAAATGTTAGACCACCCAGACAAGCTATATTAGATAATGGAAAACAAATTTCAGATCTCTTCAAAATTAGTAACATACTTGGGGAAACTTTTGCCAAAATAAGAAGTGACCAAAATTTGGACAAACATTTAAAAAAAATGAAGAATAAAGCAGAATCAATAATACTTAATTTTGAGACTAAGGAAGATATATATTGTAATAAGAAATTCAATATTGAAGAGTTGGAATATCCTCTCATGAACAGCAATAACTCTGCTCATAGAGGTGATGATATTTGCTGTGAAATGATTTGCCCCCTAGCACCTGTAGCAAAATCATGCTTATTAAAACTTTATAATCATTAGGACTCAGAAACTTGTTTCCAGATGAGTGGCAAAATGCCATAGTAATTCCTATACTGAAACCTGGAAGAGATCCTAATAATGTGAAAAATTATAGATCAATCTTTTTAACAAGTTGTCTATGCAAGTTGTTGGAGAAAATGGTAAATGCACGACTTACATGGCACATACGTGGGAATTAAATTTTAACTCCTTCCTAGTTTGGTTCACAACATAATCAATCTACATTAGATTCTCTATCTAATTTGGAAGACCACATACATAGAGGATTTAAAAGAAAGCAAATTACAGTAACTGTCTTTTTTGACATCCAAAAGGCATACAACACTGTAGGAGGTATGCAATATTAAAATCATTGCATAACAATAACATAATGGCCATCTTCCTAAGTTTATTAAAAACTGAAAATCAGAAACCATAATATACCAATTAGCCCAGCTGCAAAATTTTTATGATTAATTTTTGATGCATACCTGAATTGGGAAGCCCATATAACTTACATAAAATCAAAATGCAAAAGAGCGCTAAGTCTAATTAAAAAACTACCCCACACAAATTGGGGAGCTGATAGACATAGTCTTACCATACTGTATAAAGCAACAGTTTTATGAGTCATTGACTACAGAATTGAAATATATGGTTCAGCATCAGAAGCAGCACTGAAAATATTAGATCCAATTCACAATGAAGGACTAAGAATATGCACAGGAGCATTTAGATCCTCACCAGTCTCCTCAGTACAAGTCTGAATGTAGCTAACTGCCACTGTTCCTCCATAGAGAGTTCATAACAATGAAAAGTGCATTAAGAATCAAGACAAGTGATTCACCAACAAAAAATCTATTTGATCTAAGGGATATATTTATAAACAGTCATCCACCTCCTTTCCCAGTTAGAGCTAATAGATTGTTTGAGTCACTAAACATAGATATACAAGTACCTTCAACAGTGAAGTTACCACCCCATTGGACTATGAATAAAGTAAGGACTTGCACACAGTTGAAATATTTATCAAAAAGTTACCCATATACCGCAGAACACCATAGACAAAAAACCATAGATCATATAAGACAAAAAAGTTCACATTACGCAATTTATACAGATGGGTCTTAATCACAACATGTGTATGCAGCTGTATCCCAGAACAAGTCACATCAATTATCTTTGCCTAATAATGCCTCAGTCTTCACAGCATAGTTGTGTGCAATCGCAGTAGCCATCAAAATCATAAAGCAAATATCATTCAATAATTTGGTGATTTTTAGCGACTCAAGAAGTGCTATAGAAGCCTTTCAAGGTTACTACCGTACTCAAAAATAATATTGTATGGGAAATTAAATATGAATTCCACAAATATTATAATAATGGAAAAATATTGAAATATGTTGGATCCCTGCCTGTGTAGGGATTAAAGGAAATGAAGAAGCTGATAAAGCAGCTAAAGAAGCAGTCCACATGGCAAGAGCAAATGGAAAAATCCTAATTAGTGATTACATAAGAGATGTAAACAGTCATTGTAAATAAATGGCAAAATATAAGGAATGAGGAACCTATAAATGATAAATTGAAACAGTAATTTTTAAGATATAAGGGCAGACAGCAAAAGTGCGGACGGAGAGACAAAGCCATCTGAATGGTTTTCTTCGACAGAAAACTAATAAAAAGTAAAGGAGTGTGTGTGTGTGTGTACTGTACTTTGGCTTTGATGTAAACATACCTCAGTTATTGTTCTCTCTCCCTCTCTCCACACTGTCCCTCCTCTCCCGTGATGCCCAGCCATCTGACCCCCCCCCACCTTGGAAACTTCTGGAGGCCTCCCCCACCCCCCAAAACTTTTTCTCAGCCTGTTTAGGTGTAAGCATTGTTACCAACATTTTCATGAGGCTGCACAACTTTGCCAACTTCAGAGGGCAATTTTTAAAATTTTTAAAATTTTTAATATACAGCATATTATATATCTTTGGGTCCTTGTTCCAGGTGTGTCGGATAATGGCAATCTGGATGATTGAGAGATTACTTTGTTTTGCACGCCAGTACACTTAACAGACTTATTAAGGTGATGTCACACTGAGCCTTAATTGGTAATACTGGTTCCCATTGATGCAGTTGCCTGATAGTGCAGTGCCTGGTACCGAGGTTTTGTTCCAGCAGTGGCTTTTTGGAGAAAATTAATACTGATGGGGCAGCTTTCTTAGCAGTCTTCTTGTTACTCTCATACATGAACCTTACCTCTGACCCCAACTCCTGTACTTAAGGATGATTACTCTTCCCTTTAGAATTTGTGGGAGGAGTCTTCCCAAGGGAAGTCTTCCTTTCCTTGTTTGTCTCAAAGTGCATTGTAGCCTATCACAGAGTCACATTCTGATCTAACTCACTCCTTGAATATAAAGAAACTTTTGGTTTCTTCTTGACCCCTGAAGAGTCATAGCCATTCGTGATCTAGATATATGAGATATCAGGTTTTGTTAGTCTCAAAAGAACCTGACCAACTGCAAACGCTGTCAAATGTTAACCCCTATCCCCTATCTCTTCATGCAGCAGAGTATTATTCTCAAAAGAGGTTTCATAACTGCCCAAGCTACTAACGTTTCTTACTCTTTCCTCCTCTTTCCTCCTCTTCTTTCCGATGTCTCTTTTTGCTTCAAGAATTTTTATCTGCTGTCTTCTCTGTGGCCAGGTAAAAACTTGCTATAAATGTTGATAAGTTGGACAAATACAAAGATATGATCATCAGCTGAAAAACTTTTAGTGATGCTGTCAACATTTTGTTGCACACTGAACCTCGCATATGTAATCCATGAGGCATGTTTCATTTCTAAATCAACAAGTGAGTTGCCATTCAACATATTTACTGGGATCCATTTCTAAAGAAGTTATTGTACTCTCGTGTTCATGACTGATTCAGGGATTTTTATTTAAAGTTAGAAAATTCTCCATAACTGAAACTAAGGTGAATTTTGCTAAAATATACTTTGTATAGAGATTCATGAATGCTATACAAAGCTACATGAATTTTTTCTTAAAATCATAAATTTTTTACATGAACCTTACCTCTCCATTATATAGGTTTTATTTCCGTGGCAGTGGGAGTTTGTAGTGTTTTCCTTAGCACTCTTTCTTTCAGGAAGATAATCTAAAACCGTCACATGCTATGTAGTTTTCTAAATTTCCACGTGCTGCAGATGATGGCATGATAATATAAACCATCTCATGCAAAAGTAAGCTTTTTTTATATGTATTTTGACTTTCCTCAAGTTTACAAGGGGTTCAGCTACCAGTGATTAAGAGGCAGTGGTCAGTTTCTCTTTTCTGGAGTTTGGCTTGAGGTATCGTGCACCTATATAGGCAACTTTATTAAGTTCTTTAGTTTCTCTGGTTCTGTAAATGCTGTTGGTTCCAGCTATTAAAAATTATAGTTTTAGGTTTTCTTGTATTTTGTGTAATTCTCAACTAAACATTCCTTATGACCTGAACTCCAGGTGGGCTTTAGATCTGGTGTAACACAGGTATCTGGTATACTATAACTCTCTTTTTGGGAGTCTTGATGTGGTTTAGATTTTGCCTGCAGAGCAGGTTGAGTCTTAAATCACTTGTCTCCTTTGGTAGCCGTAGCACCAGTGAAAGAGCAAGAGTTTTGTGGAATGTTGGCTTTTGCATTGAAGATACTAGTACAGTGGTATATGATTCTTGCCCTGAATTGAGAACTTAACCAATTTTGAGGTATTTCCGTTCTCAGGGTTGTAAAAATGCCAACTTGATCTCATTTAAGGATAATGAGTTTGACAAACTTTTACGTATTACAAGGGCACTTACAGCACACAGTACTTGAATAGGTTAAAGCCTATTAGTGACAGTTTTAATCATTTTGTGCATTAGGGGAGAACACTACTTTTTCCAAAGCACGGCCCTTTTTTTGTTCATTATTTGGTTAGATTAGCACATGTGACCTCAGTTGTGGTTTATTAGCTTGCTGAAGTAATTATTCTTTATGAAAGTTTTAGTGAATGTACACAGCCATTGAGATCAAGTAATAGCAATGGAAAGGGCTCAACATCCAGAGGTTTGCAGCAGACAGTGGGCTGTGGGGATCCCCTTTTATTGACCTGTGTGAGATCAAGTAGAATCTTGTTTGCCAATTTATTGTTCACCAGTGCAAGATCCTCTAGCTTAGGCAGTGGACACCGGGCTGTTGCCAGGTCAGGTCTGGATTGTTATGCCATTGCCATGATTCTTGGTGTTGTTACCTCAGGTGGCCAAGGAAGGCTGGGTTTCCAGTTTCATTCAGTGGTGGATAGATATGCCCTTACTTCTCCCTATCAGGAAGAATCTCCTGAGGCAGCCAAGAGAGGAAAGGTTCCATCACAATCCTGCAAGCTGCAGATACTGTGTGGAGATGTTCCAGGGCTCATGTGAGCTCAAGGCAAGATCTTGCAGGAAGGCTATTATCAGTGCCAAGAGAGAATATACTACTGACTGATACTACCAACACCAGTGGTCAGTGTATTGGTCCTGTTGCAGCATTAAGGTTTTTTCCGGCACCGGTACCCCTATAAACAACATGATGAGGTTTCTGTTTTATCTCAAGCATGAGAAAAAGTCCTTGGGGTAGTAGTCTTTAAGGCTAGAAGGCCATGTTGGCTTTGAGTCTTAGGTTTGTCCAAAAACAATGACGTCTAGAGGTCTTTTGAGGTGTTGAGATGAAGTTTCCCAGGTCTCTGGTACTCACTTGACCTTGGAATCTGTATGCAGTTCTCAGGTCATCATGTTGCTGCCCTTTGAACTTTTGGAACAAACTCCTTTTAAAGAGGTTTTTATGGAAACACTTCATAGAAGCCTTAACTACAGCTAAGAGAGTGAGGGAGTGACAAGCTTTTTCAGTTAGTGTAGGCTTTGCTAAGATAAGGCAATTCTTTTATTTTTGGCTTATTTTGGGCTATTATTATTATTATTATTATTATTATTATTATTATTATTATTATTATTATTATTATTATTAGTATTATTATTATTATTTAATTTTATTAATCTTATTAATATTTGAAAATTATCACTTATTATAAGAAGTAAAAAGTTTATTTATCATACAAATAAGCATACCTGTATACATGTACCATAAAAATTCTCTCATATCACTAAAAGAGAGAGAGAGAGAGAGAGAGAGAAATTATTACTTTTAATAATATTTAATGTTATTTAATTTATACATAAAAGCTTGAAAACATATAAATTACATAAAAAATTAAACATAAAGACTTTTGCAGGGTTTCTCAGTGTTCACAAATGTTTGCGCGTCTGTGAAAAACTCGTGTATGACCATTAGTTAGGTTCCAATGAAAAATTGTGTGTCTGTGAATTTGTGCAACTCGAATCACGCAAGTTCAGGGTATTACTGTATTTTAATAGTTTTATCACAAAAAGTGCATTTAGTCATGAAAATTATATGAAAATACAGTAATTAGTGAATATTTCTCAGTGAGAAGTACCGCGAATGGGCGAATTTTCCGCGAATAATGGGTAGATATGTTCCACAGAGAAATCCATGAATACGTGAGTCCTCGAATAGTGAGGCCGCGAATATGGGGGTTTTACTGTTTACATTTTATGAGAAAATAATGATTTACAGTACTAATTTTCAGATATTAATATTAAGTTTAATTACCGTATTTGATGGCTTATAAGACGCATGTCTGCATAGGACGCATCCCAATTTCAGCAGGACATTGAGGGAAAAAAAATAAGGTTTCCTAGCCTATGCTTATATGAATTTGGTAAGTAAAAACTAGTATTAGGTTATCATATGCATATTGTTTCTTACCAACAGAATCAATAAAAACATTAATAAAGAAGTTATTTACCAAATTTATATTTATCAAAATATGTATTATACAATCAGCCATTTACTGCGATCGAATGTTTCGTCTGCTGCTGAAAGCTACCTCATAGGTTTACCAATAGATTGCAACACATTCATTTGTAAACATTGTTTCTTACCGGCATCATCAACAAAAACATTAATAAAGGTGTTACCTACGGTAATATATGTTATATATATCCATTACATATTAAAAAAGTATGCAGTCAAGGGGTAAAATCCAATAAATAAAAATGTTTCCTATGTAACGGCTCGAGTCTCGTGAGCAACTGAACAAAGCCATGTTATTATTCTTAAAAGAGAATGCTAGCACGAGTTACGAAGTATCAACTCAACGAAGCCTTGTTATTATGCCTAAAGAGAATGGTAGCAGGAATTATCAACCACCAATTGATCGAAGCCATGTTGTTATGCATAAAGAGAATGTTAGCAGGAATTGTCAACTACCAACTGAACGAAGCCTTGTTATCCATAAAGCTCTCGAGATAATCACCAATAGGTGGCAGCACCCGTACTGTAAGTCTTTACATGTGGAATGCGGCGATCTGCTGTAGACGACGATAATAATATTAACACATTTTAATGAAAATATCGATAATAACAACGTAGATATTGATTATAATACTAGCAGTAGTAATTGCGGTGATGGTAAGTGTGATAATGATAAATAATTATAATAAACTTTTTTTAATAGGTTATTAGGATAACACCGAATGTTAGGCAAGGCTACAACATCTACTGACGTTTCATGTATAATTTCGGCCAAAATTCTTAAATTTTGAGCCTACATTATGTACATAGGACGCAGGGGGATTTTTTAGGCCATCGTTTTTGTTAAAAAAGTGCGTCTTATACGCCGTCAAATATGGTAGATTAAATAGTAAAATAATAATTATCTTTCTCGCTCTCTCTTTCTCTCTCTCTTAATGAAATAGAGAATTTTTATGCATATGTAATATGTCTGTTTATTTGTTTTGTATGATAAATAAATAATTTACTAATTTTCAAGTTTTAATATTAAACACAGCAAAATATCAATTCATTAAAGAAAATATAGTGAATTAGTAAGATTTTAGTTCAGTCCTTGATCTTTTTCTGTATCCAACCTAGGGGGAGGGATGAAGGCGTAACTGTCATCATAAAAAAAAAAGTTAGCACCTGGCCGAAGAGTCTCTCTCTCTCTCTCTCTCTCTCTCTCTCTCTCTCTCTCTCTCTCTCTCTCTCTCTCTCTCTCTCTCTCTCTCTCTCTCTCATTTACTAATCTAGATTATGTTCTTTGTATTTCAGTCTCTCTCTCTCTCTCTCTCTCTCTCTCTCTCTCTCTCTCTCTCTCTCTCTCTCTCTCTCTCTCTCTGAGATAGGTTCTTTTATGCATATGTAACATATATGTTTAAAGTATTTATTTTGTATAATGTAGTTGTATAGATAAATGTGATGTTACTTTGTTATTAATTTTTTCATAATTTCCATGCCAAAATTACAACATTTATGCATTTCTATAGTAAATTATGTAAAATTTTAAAAGAAAACATATCAATTCCTAGTCTTCTCCGAAGCTTGGAGCAAGGGGGGAGGGTGCAATCTAAATGTCAATTTATCTTGACATATTGACAGCGAAGGGTAGAAAATGTTGCCCACTGGGTGGTCAAATAAAATAACTATGAAGGATACTGAAAAATCTCTCTCTCTCTCTCTCTCTCTCTCTCTCTCTCTCTCTCTCTCTCTCTCTCTCTCTCTCTCTCTCTCTCTCTCTCTCTCTGTTATTGGCTGGAAGGGTTAGAAGTACATATGTATACAGTATATTTTAAGGGTAAAATGTTTAAGATGACTTTGAAATGATATTAATAATATCATTTCAAAGATTAATACAGTAATAGGTATATTTGATGTTGGATGCTAGTTTAAGGTATACATTTTGTATCTGAAGTTTCAAGATGGGCAGTTAAAAGCATTTTTAGATGGGGATGTTAACTATTCATGGATTTTAACTATTTGCTTGGGGTTGTGGTATGCATTCCCCGCAAATACGGGCCGTTTACTGTATTCCTAATGTCACCTTTGAAAAAACTGTCTGGCTGAAATCTAGAGCCAATTGGGATTGCATTATTGAAGCTTGTCAGGCACTTAATATTTCAGATGTTATATCAGATCCTGATCCCAAGAGGAAGTTAAATGAAATGCTGATGGCTATTTTAATAAGGTATGTCCCTAGAAAGGTCATCAAATTTAGGACAAATGAACAGCCATGGTTTGATGATACATGTAGACGAGCTTACCATGACAAACAGGCCAAATTCAACACATGGGAATGAAATCGTCCAAATGAAAATTGCACCATTTTTGTGCTGCTAATGGAACCTACCATACAGCCGATAGAAATTACAATAATTCTTTGGAGAGGAAACTTGAAGGAATTGCTCAGCTTCATCTGTGGTGGACCAAATTGGCATCATCTATCTTTGGGTCAGGCTTGTCTTCCATTCCACCACTACTAACAGATAATGGTAAATTGGTTTCTGGCCCTAGGGAAAAGGCTGAACAGCTTCATCGAGTTTTTGAAGCTAAGCTGAGGATGTCCCTCTCTGTGATACTTGTCATCCTTAACCTGTTCTTAGAAAATTTGCATTTCACTGTAGGGTTGTTAAGAAAATTCTTTATAATCTTGATAGCTGAGGTGGACAAGATCCTGATGGTTTCTTCCGTATATTTTTTTAAAAAGTTTCTAGTGTGTTTTCTCCCAAGGTTACTAGATTCTATGGATTTTTATGTCAATGTAATATCTTTGCAGATGAACACAAGCTTAGTAATACAGTGCCTGTTCCAAAGAATGCCATTTCTTCAGATTACAGTAACTACAGGCCAAATTCTATTCTCCCTGTTCTCACCAGGGGTGCAGAAAAACTTATTTTCTGAGTTCGTCCTGTGTCACCCGGTGAAATTACCATTAAGCACTAATTTCTAGGTATTAGTATTGCTAAAAATACCAGAGAAAAAAGCTATCAGGAATGCTGGGGTTACTACCCCCAGATCGATCATCTATAATCAAATAGACGTCGGTATAAATAAGGGTGAGTGTATATTGCCACTGTCACAGGCCTCTGCTCTGTAGACATCCCAATGTCAAAAACCCCGGAAGGTGGGGAGCCGACCCAAAGCCAACACTCACCGTCCCGCCAACCGACGACCCCAGCGCCATCTGGACCCATTCCATTCTAGCACACGTTCAACCTATCACGCTTTTCTTGTGACTTTGGGTTTTGTGCCTTATTTTTGGATTATATCATGTCTTCCGGAGATTTCACCACTACTAAGTTAAGTACCATCTTCTTGTGGGGTTTTATAGTTATGGAGGCTTTTATTTAATCTCTAATTCAATATTTTGGGGTTGAATAATATCAGATGTTCCTCTGTGTTCGTCTTGCCTCAGCCAGTTTGTCCTTGGGGGATGCCTTAACAGCGCGATTCTGCGGGTATCTCACTTGGTCATTCATATTTCTTTTTGTATTCTGTTATTTTACCCCTTCAGGAAGTTCCCTTTGGACGGTTTGTTCTTCCGTCACATGGAGGAGGTGGTGTCAGTATTGTCACGTATTTACTTTTGGGAGAGGCTTCCCCCTATCGTTTTTGTTTCATTATTTTCTCTTTCTTTTGTGGGCACTTTCCTCTCATGTTGGAAGAATATATCCTCCAGGGTGGTGCTGTCTTGCTATCGGTTTATCTGATATATTAAGTGATGGATGACATGTATATTTCGGGATTAAAATTGCCCTTGGCTTGGCGTCAGGAGCGGCCATTTTGGTTATTACCCGCTTCCTGTTCGTAGCGAGCTGTTAGGCCATACCCTTAGCACAAGTTCTTTATTATTGTTATATATAATGCTATTATTTACGTTTATTTACTGTTTTTGGGTTAACTTTTAGCAGTACTTAGTAGGTGTCATTGGGATTCTAGCCTAGCCCTCTCGCCTTTCATCGGGGTGTTAGGCTATTTATGTTAGGCATATTTCATATGCTCAGCTTCCTTCTCTCCCGACCATGTCGTTTTGAGGCTTGGAGGGAGACGTGGGTTGGTTGAGGGAGTTCCCCTTTCCCTGGTTCCATCCGAACGTACCGTTTTCTTGATGGGTGTCCTTAGGCATCTGAAACCTCCCCCTCCCCCTCCCCTTTCCCCTCCCACCCTTCCTCTGTTCTGGTATATCTGATCAGTCCAGTTGATTTGGGAGGTAGGTTAGTATAGGGGGGGTCTCCTCAGTTCGTAGCCTATTACCGCCCAGTCTGTCGGTTGTTTGGTAGCCTTCTACGCGGGAATTTCTCTCCCACACCCCCCCCTCCCTCCCTCCCTCTTTCCCTTTCCTTCCCCCAGTCAAGGCTTTGACATCAGGGAAGGGTGGAGAGTCAGGGGTGGTTGAAGTTTTCATGTTATTAGCCTAACTTCCCTTACCCTTTTGTTAACATTTGGCTGGTGTCTGTAGTTTCTCCCTGCGTGAGGGAAGTCGGTCCTCAGGACAGGCACCCCGTGGGGAGTTTCTATCTGTGTCCAGGGGATTTTTCCCATCCACCTGACCACTGCTGCTCGACCCCGCCATTTTGTTATCCCCTCCCTGCTCTTTAGCGTGTGGCGTGTGATCTCCCTCCCCCGTGACCCTGCGTCCGGTCTCTTTTCCCACCTTTCTGGCCGTCACCCGTGGGGAGTTTAGTCCAGCGTCCAGGTAGGTGTTTCCCACCTTTCTGGCCTCTCCGCGTTAAGGTTTCCGCCACTTCCCGTCTGTGTGTCTCGTTGGTTCGCTCTCCTCCGGGTTAGCTGAGAACTCGGACACAAGTCCAGGGTTTTGTCCTACTTTCGCTGGTTCCATTTTTCGCATGGTTTTTTCGGATCTCCGTTGCTCTCTTGCCTTTACCACTCCGGTGGGTTTGGTTCTCATTCGGTTGGCGTTATTCACTACCCGTTCTCACGCCAACGTCACGTTTGAGAGCGATTCAGTAACGTTGAATTCCCTTTCTCCGCCCCCTCCGCTGTTACCTGAGGTCATTTCAGTCAGAAGCAGCGGGGTGTCCATGATGTCCACATTTAAGAGGTCTCGGGATTGTATACATCATAACCAGCTATTGTACTGCTGTTATTGTTGATTACACAATCTTCTGTTCCCTTAGAATTTTTATTTTTAGTTAACCTTTATGTATCGCTGCCGGATTCCGAAGTATTTCTTTTCATTTATTATCATTCATGTTAATAGTACTGTGTTGCATGATCTTAGGTTAAGGTGTACTGGGTTTATCCGTTTTGACCTTGGGATCTCTATTAACTCCGTGTTTTGCGTTCCTTAACTTTCCATCTAGTCATCTGATATTATATATATTATCCTTTTTCAGAATGGACCATCGGGCTACTTTTCCTTCCGGCGGGTTCTGTTTTTATCAATAAGCATGTACCATCACCTACACTAGTCTAAGGCTTCTATCTCCGCCGGATCCACTCCGGCGTGCCTTAGTTAGCATACTCATGTACTGTCTATCCACTTACAGATGGTACACTGTCAGGAGCCCGGGTGCACGGCTGTGTTGCACCAACCTTACGGCCACGCAGTCTGCCGTTCCCACTCTGGCTGTGCAGTCCGGGAGGGGGATTTGGTCGTTTGGCACCCGGATGGATGTGAAGTATGCTACACCTTGTATGAGCAGGTTTTGGACGAGTCGGTAAGCTTCAAGTCCGCTGCCTTTAGTTTGCTCGACTGCATTGCTTATTTTGTTGAATATGACGTTCTTGATCACATGCCTTATGATTGTTGATTATAAAATATGATGTCTGGTTTAGTAAACCCTCGTTTTTCTCCCAGGCCGACCGCACTTCCCGGGACTCTGCGCTGTCAACCCTGAAGGCTTGGGTTAGCGGGTTTGGGAGGAACGTCCCATCGGGGAAGCCTTATGTCTTATCTGAGATTATATGCAATCTTCTCTACCCCGGCGCCCGGATCTCTGCTGCTGTTCCTACGGACGTCGCCGCCCCCTTAATCGAGCAGATCCAGGTAGAGACGCAACCCTCCCAAGATGACAACCTGTGCGGGGAGGTAACAGAGGAAGTGGCGGCCATCAACCTCGATCTGGAACCGATGCACGTGGAACCGGACCAGGGGGTAGGTAGGGAGGTAAGTGAGGCAGGGGGAGCGAGCTCCCTTTTTAACTCCCCTTCTTCTTCTGTGTCTTCTTTTCAGGGGTTCCAGAAGTCTTCCTACCTTGAAGACAGGTCAAGATCTGCTGTCCCCAAGGTGAAGAGGACCTTGAAGTCCAAGGGCTACAAGTCCTCTTCCGCCCTTAAGGCTACTCCTCTACCTCCTTCGAAGTCACAGGCATCTAGTCCGGTGGCTTCTACGAGCAAGGCTACTCCCCCTGTCAAGGGGTCGAGATCAAGGGCAGCTAAGGCGAGCCCCCCGCCTCAGCCTGTGTTTGACCCTGAGGCTTTTGCAGACCTGCTTCTGCAAAAGTTTAACAAGGAGGTAGAACTTAAGCTGAATAAACTCTCCTCTGAGCTTGCCTCGGGCCTGAAGACCTCCGATGTACATTGGAGGTCCTTATCGCAAGAGGATTCAGAGCCAGGAGAGCGTGCTCTCCGGGTTTGTGCGCTCCGGAGGTCCGGCGCTGTCTCACCCCATTCCGGATGCCTCCACCCTTCCTCCCTTTGATAAGGGAAATCCTTGGCGTTTGGCTCTTCATGCTCCCCAGCATGAAGATACCCTTACAATCGAGGGTTTAGGGACACGCAGGTTGGGAGAACTGGAGTTCTTCCCACCCGACCTGGTGTCCCCCTTCCCAGGCTACGCCAGGTTGACGGAGGAGGCCTGGATCAGGTCTGACAAGGTCCCCAAAGAAAGTCATTTTCCCAAGGGACCAGGCTCAGTCTGCCTTGCTGCGCACTCTGACGGAGTGGGAGGCAGACAACACCAAGTTAACTCCTTTCAAAGGGAACTTTACCATGTTCTCTTTGGGGATAAAGTCCCAACCCCTGCATGTCAAAGGTGGCCTTGCGACCTCTCAGGCATGCATAGGGGGTAAGCATGCCTCAGCTCCGGGAGACAGATCCCACTTCACTGGTCTTCCCCGGAGATTCAGAATTTTGGTCGGGTGCTCCAGATATATTGACGGTGGGCAGACTCGACCCGGACTCCACTTCGACTTTGTTCAGCGAGCAGCTTCCTAAGATCCCGGAGGCTCTTCTGAAGACAGAGTTCGAGGCCAGGTGCAGACTGAGCCAGTCTATGAATTCCCTGTGCCTAACGGAAGCTACTGTGGTGATCTACTCCGAGGATCAGCTCTTCCAAGTCCTGACGAAATCTCTGTTGGCGGGATTTCAGGCAGATTTGTTTGACTTTATGGTGGCGCGAATGAACTGCCGCAAACACATCTTTGCGGACGCCACCATAAGGCACGAGCCCAATAGGCTCATGAAAAGCTCTTTCTGGGGGGCCAATATCTTCCCCGAGAGCGAGGTCAACAGTGTCCTGGTAGAGGCAACCAGGGCAAACCAGAGTCTCCACTCCCGCTGGGGTCTTCCCGCCAAGAGGAAGGCCTCCGAGTCCGCCGGGTCCCACAATGGGCCAGGGAAACGCTTTAGGAAGTTCAAGAGACCACAGACTCAGACCGTTATGCAGGCTGTACCGGTCTCCCAGATCGGTCAGCCTTCAACCTCGAAGGCCCAGCCTCAACAGTACGTGCTGATGCAGCCTGCTCAGCATTCCCTTGCTTCCCCAACTTTCGTCATGTCTCCGGCGTTCAATCCCTCGTATGAGAGCCAGGGGTCGTTTCGGGGTTTTAACTGGAACGCAAGGGGAAGTAGAGCAAGAGCCTCCTTCAGAGGCAAGGCTGCATTGCGTTCCCTCTCTCGGGGGAGAGGAGGCCGAGGCAGAGGAAGCAAGCCCTCCCCCTCCCAGTGAGCCTCTTCAGGTAGGCGGGAGGTTATACCTTTTTCGAGACCAGTGGACCTTCAGCCCGTGGGCCCACAGCATAGTCTCCAAAGGTCTGGGGTGGAGTTGGATCAAGGACCCTCCCCCACTAGTCAGGTTCCATCAGCCTCCATCCAAAGCCTTATGGGACTTCGCAAGGGAACTGCTTCAAAAGAGGGCTATAAAGAAAGTGAGGCACCTGAAATTTCAAGGCAGACTGTTCAGCATTCCGAAGAAAGGCTCCAGTCAGCAAAGAGTAATCTTAGACTTGTCTCGTCTCAATCTTTACATTCAATGCGACAAATTTCGCATGCTTACAATCTCGCAGGTACAGACCCTACTTCCCCGTGGAGCCGTCACCACCTCTATAGATCTTTCAGACGCATACTATCACGTCCCAATTGCGAGAAACTTCTCTCCTTACCTAGGATTCAGACTAGGAAAACAAGCCTACTCATTCAGAGTCATGCCATTCGGGCTCAACATAGCGCCCAGAATTTTCACCAAGCTGGCAGAAACGGTAGTGCAGCTGTTACGGTCCCAGGGGATCATGTTAGCCGCATACCTGGACGATTGGATAATTTGGGCATCCAACGCCGGGGAATGCCGGAGAGCTACGGCCATTGTGATCGAGTTTCTGGAGTCCCTGGGCTTCCAGATAAACAAGGAGAAATCCCGCCTAGTTCCGGAGGCTCGGTTTCAGTGGCTAGGCATCCAGTGGGACCTAGACTCACACAAACTGTCTCTTCCGCCAGCCAAAAGGAGGGAAATAGCCAAAGCCACCAGGCAGTTCCTCAAATGCAGGAAGGCCTCTCGCCGGACTCAGGAAAGGGTCCTGGGTTCTCTTCAGTTTGCATCTGTCACAGATCGGCTGCTGAAAGCCAAGCTGAAATACATAAACAGAGTGTGGCGGAGATGAGCCAATGTCTTGCTCAGAGACAAGATGTCATTAATTCCACTAGTGTTGAGGAAAAGACTCCGGCCGTGGTCCACAGTCAAGAGTCTTTCAAAGTCAGTACCCCTCCAATTTCCTCCTCCATCTCTAGTGATCCACACAGACGCTTCTTTAAGCGGCTGGGGAGGATATTCCCAACACAAAAAAGTTCAAGGTACATAGTCCACAATGTTCCGCCAGTTCCATATCAACATTCTAGAAGCAATGGCAGTGTTCCTAACTCTGAAAAACTTTGTCAACCCAGACAGATTCATATCAGGCTGGTTCTGGACAGTGCAGTAGTGGTGCATTGTATAAACAGGGGGTGCTCCAAATCGAGCCGGACCAATCAAGTGTTGATAGCTATTTTCTCCCTGGCGAAAAAGCACAGTTGGCACCTGTCAGCCACCCATCTAGCAGGAGTCCGGAATGTCATTGCAGACTCTCTATCCAGGTCAACTCCGCTGGAGTCGGAATGGTCCCTGGACAAAACTTCATTCGAGTGGATTCGCCGTCAGGTTCCAGGTCTTCAGGTAGACTTGTTTGCCACGGAGAGCAACCACAAACTTCCATGTTATGTTGCTCCCAACCTGGACCCTCTGGCTCACTCCACAGATGCAATGTCAATAGATTGGAACATGTGGCAGAAAATCTATCTGTTTCCACCAATAAACCTGCTGATGAAAGTTTTGCACAAGCTCAGGTCATTCAAAGGTCAGGTGGCCTTGGTAGCACCCAACTGGCCGAAGAGCAGTTGGTTCCCTCTTCTTCTGGAGTTGAAGCTCCGGTGTATTCAAATACCCAGGCCACAGCTGACCCAAATAGTACAAACTCGGACTGTGTCAGCTTCCTCAAGAATTCTAAATGCCCTGGCTTTGTGGACTTCATGAAATTCGCTGCTCAGAGAGGTGCAGATATTGATCCTGTCAATACACTGTTCTTGGAATCAGATAAAAGGGATTCTACTCTAAGACAGTATGATTCAGCAGTTAAAAAGTTATCATCATTCCTGAAAGAATCTGAAGCTCAAGTCATGACCACGAATCTAGCAATATCATTCTTCAGGTCATTGTTCAAAAAGGGTCTGGCTTCGACTACTATTACCACAGCAAAGTCAGCTTTAAAAAAGGTATTTTTACATGGCTTCAATATTGACTTAACAGATTCATACTTTTCATCAATCCCTAGAGCATGCGCTCGTCTGAGACCAGCAATCCGTCCACATACGGTTTCTTGGTTCCTTAATGACGTTCTCAAATTAGCATCGGACACTGATAATGATCAGTGCCCATATTTGAATCTGTTAAGAAAGACATTGTTCTTAATTAGCCTAGCTTCAGGTGCCAGGATTTCTGAACTGTCCGCCCTCTCTAGAGGTGCGAATCATGTTGATTTCCTCCCGTCAGGAGAAGTTCTTCTTTCTCCGGATCAAAGATTTTTAGCTAAAAATGAAGATCCTCAAGATAGGTGGTCCCCTTGGAAGGTTATCCCCCTTCCACAGGATCCATCCTTGTGTCCAGTCACTACCCTTAGGGTTTATTTACAGAGGACTTCTCAGGTTTTGTCTGGTCCTCTTTTTATCAGGGAAAAAGGAGGAACACTTTCCTTAAAGGCCATCAGACAACAGATTCTTTATTTCATTAAACAAGCTAACCTGGATTCAGTACCTAAGGTTCATGATATCTGAGCAGTGGCCACCTCCACTAATTATTTTCATAATATGAATTTTGAAGATCTTAAAAAATATACAGGTTGGAAATCTCCATCAGTGTTTAAACGCCACTATCTTAAATCACTGGAAGCTCTGAAGTTCTCTACAGTGGCTGCAGGAAGCATTGTCCCTTCTGCCCCTGATTAAAGTATTGATCCTTATTACCATGTCCTCTTCCCCTCTCGCCTGCCTGCCTCATTTATTTACCTTGCCATCTACCCTTAGGTCAGGCATGCTTCACAGCCTGACTCCTGAACATGTGATTTTGTACATTTGCGGTGGTGTTAGTCTTTAAGTTTTTGGGATATTGTACTTTTGCTGTGATGTTAGTCTTAAGTTTCTGGGTACCTTTCCATTTTTGTAAACTGTTAGTTTTAAGTCTTGGTACCTTCTAGTTGTTGTTTCATGTTTATCCCTTCTCATTAATTAAGTGTTATTGTTAAATAATTTTTTCTTGCTACTGGGATAATTAAACTAAAAAGTTAGTACTGGTGCTTTAATTTATGTCCATCTAACTACTTGTTTTGTTGAAGACTTTCTCCCAGCTTAGTATGATTCTCTGTTATGATTTCACCGGGTGACACAGGTCGAACTCAGAAAAGGGATTTTGACAAAGGAAAAATCTATTTCTGAGGGAAGACCTGTGTCACCCGGTGACCCACCCGTGTTCCAGAATTTCCTACCCTAGTAGGCATACCAAGCTTGGGGGGTGGGTGTTAGCCTGGAATGGGTCCAGATGGCGCTGGGGTCGTCGGTTGGCGGGACGGTGAGTGTTGGCTTTGGGTCAGCTCCCCACCTTCCGGGGTTTTTGACATTGGGATGTCTACAGAGCAGAGGCCTGTGACAGTGGCAATATACACTCACCCTTATTTATACCGACGTCTATTTCTGGATAGGGTCCCGATCGATCTGGCCGATGAAAAAGTCCATTCAGCACTTATTTCTAGGTAATTTTAGTTGCTAGATACCAGAGAAAGCTAAATGAAATGCTGGAGTTTCACCCCCAGAGCAGCTCCATCAGATGGAGTCGTGTATGGAAAAATCCCTGAACTACAAAACACGGAACCTTATCCTATAGAGATCCCAAGGTCAAAAGTCCCACAGGAGGTGCCTGCAAACCCATGTACCACCCGTGGACAGCACACAAAACACTGCTAGCCTCATTCCATTTCAGCAAGCACCATCGTTCACACGTTTTTTCGTTGTGCTTTTAATCTTGTGCCTTTTGCATCATTATGACTTCCTCACAAGGTCTTTCGTCACCTAAGTTGAGTACCAATATTTCGTGTTTTAGTTGAGGCGATTGAGGCTCCCTTTAGTTTAATAATTAAAGGGATTTATAAAAGCCCGTCTCGATCTCCTCTCACGGCCTCACGTGACCTCCATGCGTGGTTAATGATCTTGGGTCGAGTGAAATTTCAATCTTTTCACGGTTCCTCTTCGTGTTTAGGAGCATTTTCCTTTTCAAAAGGTCTAATTAGTGATTTTGATTGACTAACGTTTGTTTCCCTTTGCTTCGAGTTGAGGGCTGGTGTTTAGGCGTCGGGCTTCCCCATGAGCCTATTCGAATTTTATCAATTCATTTACATGCCTTATTTTTGCCCTTCCCTTCTCGTAGCTTCTGGGAATTTTATTTACGTTTGTACTTTTAAGTTTTTTTGAGTTTTCCCTTTAACCCAGTGTTCGGATGCATTTGATATTTGATGATTATCATGGATGTTTCTTTTGTTTCTGGGAAAAAGGGTAACCATTTCCTTCAAAATTGTAATGACATAACGTGTTAAGGTCCTCCTCTGTGAAGTATTGATATATTTTTACTTTATGGGTTGGTGTTAGCTTTGGTTTTCCTTTTTGGGGCGTTAGGTTGCCCCCTTTTCCATAAAAAAAACCTCAAAAATCTTCATTCTTTCCGTTCACATGCCCTTCTAGGGTTTTGTGTTCACAACCTTTTTCCATGCGGCGCTTTCCTTAAGTTTTACCAGGGTCTTCTCCTTATGTTCCCTTCCCACAATTTCGGACTTTCTGCGTAGGCTAATAAAAACTCTCCAGTTAAGCTGGAATAGCGAGGGACCTCATGTTGCTTCCCTCTCCTGTTTCCTATATCAATATGAAGAGCCTGCTAATGAGCCTCTTGGTTATAGCTGGGATAGCGAGGGGAAGTAGCCTACCCTAGTTTGGTATTTACTTAAGGTTAGTTCTAGTTTTTGGATATGTCGACCCATCCTTTTTCCTAGCCTATAGCCTGTGCCCCCTTCCTCTGCATTGTTTGGCCTCTCTTTGGTACGGTCCGTGACTTTACCTTTGTTCTTCCTCCTCCGAGGGACTGTTAGTGGCCGGGAGAGCTTTTGATAATCTCCTGTCCACCATCTTTGGCCATCTTTATCTTCCTGTCCCCATCCCCCCCTTGGAGGAGGTTGTCCCTGTTCTCTCCTGCTTCTCTCGCGTTTGCTGGGTAACGACTCAGTCAGCGTGTGGGCTTATACACGGAACGCCACCTGTGCATTCCCACCTCTGGTCGTTCCTTTTCGGTTCTTCCTTCGGGTTCCCATTCCTCCCTTCATACGTCTTCTCTCCGGCGTGTCGATCTTAATTTGGCGACACTCGATTCAGTTCCTTCTTCGTTTCGCCAGTTAGAGCTTTCCGCCTGACTGTCTTCGTGGAGGCTCTTGACGCGTTCCTGACCTTAACTAACTATGTCTTCTATCGAGAGCGCATTCCTTGCTTCCCGCTCCGGCGTTTCTAGCGTTTAAAAATAAGGTCTTCCGTTATCGCTAGTTTCATATTATTTTTAGTTGCCGGAATGCGCTTTCTCCGGACAGTTTAACCTTCCCATTTCATTTCACTTTGTATCCGTCACTAGCACTTTAAGGCATGTTACTCCGGCTAGTTCCGTAAATTTATTTTGCTTTATTATTATTATTTTTTGCTTGTATGAGTTTTTACCAGGTTACCTCCCGGATCATTCGGCTGGTTTCAGACTTGGTTTAATACTGTGTTGCTCGCACACTACTCCGCACCTTACACAGTGTACTCATAATCTCATACTTTACAGGTGGTACGCTGCCAAGAAGAAGGGTGCTCCGCAGCCCTCCATCAGGCCAGCGCAGCCACAAAGTTTGCCGGTCTCATCTGATGTGCGGTCCACGTGACGGGGATCTTATTGTTTGGCACCCTGACGGATGTGATGTTTGCTACGCTCTTTACGAGCAGGCTATCGATGATTGGTAGGTGATCATGCATCTTTCCTTCTTAGCCAACTATAATATTTACATTTTTATCGATTCCTCCGCCTTGGGTAAGACCACAATAATGTTTTCTTCCGCAGGCTGACCGCAGCAAGTCTCGTGATTCTTCGATTCAGGCCCTTAAAGTCTGGGTTAGACCTTTTGAATGTCTTAGGAGGAGCTGGCAATCCCTTTTATACTCTCGGGACATTTGTAATGTCCTTTTTCCCCGGCGCTTGGATCACAGCTTCTGTCACCGACGAGATTGCTGCCCGTTGATTGCCGGGATTCGGGAGTTGACCCAGCCCTCTCCAGACGGTTCGGCTTTGAGCGCGGCACTGAAGCCGCGCGAATTCGATCCCGCCTTGAGTCTCCGAGCATTATCCCAGAGCATCAGGCAGGTAAGGGGGTAAGTGAGGCAGGTTCTTCACTGTTTAACTCTCCTTCTTCCTCTGTTGCTTCTTTTAAAGGCTTCTAAATCTTCATACCTTTCGGCACGTCTGGGTCTATTGCCCCAAGGTGAAGTCCGTTAAAAAAAAAACCTTACCTACTCCGGCAGGCCGATATGGGGTCCCTCCGGGGGCACGGACGGCGAGCCCCTCCACGTCGAAAGAGTACAGCCTCCCCTTCCGGGTCCCAGGCAGAGCCTCAATCACGCCAGGTAGTTTCCCCTCCTTCTTTTTGGATACACTTCATTTCTTTGAACAGTTCCTGAAAGAATCGACGCGAGATTTGAGAAGATCGACGCGCAGAGTAGACAGTAAGCTGTCTGGTCTTGCTTCTTCTTTTTCAGTCTCTTTCAAGAAGGTGGAATCTCAACAACGTTCTAGGCATTCTGTTCCTGACCCTTCCACTCTCCCTCCCTTTGATCTAGGGAATCCTTGGCGTCTCACCCTTTATGCTCCCGAGTTACGAAGGTACTCTTACCATAGAGGGTTTAGGCACGAGGAGAGTGGAAGAGTTAGGAGTTCTATCCTCCGGACCTGACATCTCCCTACACTGGTTTTGCCAGGCTGAAGGGAGAGGTTTGGAACAGGTCTGATAAAGTCCCTAAGGAGACGGTCATCTATCCTAGGGACCAAGCCCAGTCGTCTTTGATGAGGACCTCACGGGAGTGGCAAGCGGAAAACACTAAGCTCACACCAGCTAAGGGAGTGTTCACTATGTTCACTCTCAGTGATGTTCTCCTTCTCCCTTGCACTTCAAAGTGGCCTCCTGACTAGCCAGGCTTGCTTCAAGGTAAACCCTTCCTCATCTCCGTGAGATCGGACCCTACATCGCTCGTCTTTCCCGGAGGCATCGACTTCTGGAAGGGAGCCCCTAATACGTTCTGGAAACGGTGACTCGACTTGACCCAGACTGCGCCTCTGGTCTGTTCAGTGAGCAGCTCCTAAAGATCCCGGAGTCGCTCTGAAAAACAGAGGCTGATACTAGAGGAAAGGCTCGCCAGGTCTTTGAACTCTTTGGCTTTAGCGGAAGCAACTTTTTGGTTTACAGAGAAGATCCATTATTCCAGGTCTTGACGAAATCTCTCTTGGCGAACAGTTCAACAAGATCTGTTTGACTTTATGACTGCCCGACTGGCCTGCCGTTGAAGCACATCTTTTCAGCAGCCACAGTTCGATGAACCAAATAAGCTTCTTAAGAGTTCGATCTGGGGTGCTAATCTTTTCCCACAAGAAGAAGTTGATGCAGTCTTATCTGAGGCAGCTAGGGTCAATCAAAGCCTCCGTTCCCGTTGGGGCCTGCCCTATAAAAGGAAACAGTCTGATCTTGCCAGCACTCCCACCAAGTCCAGTAAGAAATTTAAACACTTCAAACGTCTTCCAGCTCAGTCCTTGGTCCAGGTTCCTTTACAAAGTCAACCTTCGACCTCTTCCTCCCATCCTCCCCCCTCAGTATGTCCTGGTAAACCCGGCACATCAGTCTTTGGCTGCTCCTTCCTATGTCTCCTCCCAGCTTTCAATCCTGCATATGAAAGTCAGGGGAAATTTCTGGGCCCAGACAATCACCCAGAAGCAATAAGCCCCGTGGCTTCGCTCGGGGAAGGGGAGCCCCCCGCTCCTCTCCCAGGAACAGGGGAGGTAGAGGCTCCAGAGGGGGGAAGCAAACACAGGACCGATGACATACATCCTGTGGGCGGGAGGCTGTACCATTTTCGAGCTCGGTGGACCTTCTGTCCCTGGGCTCAGAGTATAGTTTCCAAGGGCCTAGGCTGGAGTTGGATCGACAATCCCTCCACCAGTCAAGTTTTATCAGGCTACGACCAAGGATCTCGAGGACTTTGTGGAGGATCTCCTACAGAAACAGGCTATAGAGAAAGTGAGGTCTCTGAAGTTCCAAGGCAGGCTCTTCAGTGTTCCAAAGAAAGGTTCCAACAAACGGAGAGTAATTCTGGACTTGTCCCATCTGAATTCCTACATTCGTTGCGATGAGTTTCGGATGCTTACTGTCTCCCAAGTTCGACCCTACTGCCCCGTGGAGCCGTAACCACCTCTGTAGATCTTTCCGACGCCTATTATCACGTCCCGGTTGCGAGAGGTTCTCCCCCTTTCTGGGGTTCAGGCTCGGAAGGCAGGCATATTCCTTCAAGGTGATGCCTTTCGGCCTCAACATAGCCCCAAGGATTTTAACCATGGTTGACAGACACGGTCGTGAAGCAACTCGATCTCAAGGAATTACGCTGGCTGCGTATCTCGACGACTGGATCATCTGGGCATCCAGCGTCGAGGAATGCCGGAGAGTTACATCCGTGGTGGTCGACTTTCTAGAATCCTTGGGCTTTCTCGTGTAAACAGGGAGAAGTCCCGCCTGGTTCCCAGCAGTTGTTTTCAATGGCTAGGAATCCAGTGGGATCTGAATTCTCACAAGCTCTCTCTTCCTCCTCCCAAGAGGAAGGAGATAGCCAGAACAACCAGACAGTTTCTCAAATCCAAAAGGGCCTCTCGGCGGACCCAGGAACGAGTCTTGGGCTCCCTTCAGTTCGCTTCGGTGACAGACCTGTTGCTGAAAGTGAAACTGAAGGATATCAACAGAGTGTGGCGGAGTCGGGCAAATATCAGGCTCAGGGACAAGGTGTCTCTGATTCCCACATCATCTTGAAGAAGGACTCCGTCCTTGGTCAACTGTCAAGAGCCTGTCCAAGTCAGTCCCCTTCAAAGAGGTCTCCTCCGGCGTTGGTTATCCACACAGACGCCTCCTTAAATACCTGGGGAGGATATTCTCAACACCAAGAAGTACAGGGGACTTGGTCCTCATGTTCCGCCAGTTCCATATAAATGTTCTGGAGGCCATGGCGGTCTTCCTTACCTTGAAGAAGCTTCTTCCACCCAAGAAGATTCACATAAGACTGGTTCTGGACAGCGCCACGGTAGTCCACTGCATAAACAGGGGAGGTTCAAAATCGAGCAGGATCAACCAGGTAATGATTGCACTTTTCTCCTGGCCTGCAAGAACAAGTGGCACCTATCTGCCACCCATCTTGCAGGGGTCCGAACGTCAGTAGCAGATTCCTCTCCAGGACAACTCCCCTCGAAGTCGGAGTGGTCCCTAGCCAGGGCCTGCTTCAATTGGATCTGCCAACTAGTTCCGGGTCTGGAGGTAGATTTGTTCGCAACCAAGCTCAACAACAAGCTCCTCATTACGTAGCTCCCAACCTGGACCCTCAAGCTCTTTTCACGGACGCAATGTCATTGGATTGGAACAGGTGGAAGGTGATCTATCTGTTCCCTCCAGTGAATTTGTTGTTGAAAGTCCTCCACAAACTGAGGACGTTCAAGGGTCAAGTAGCTCTAGTGGCTCCCTACTGGCCAAAGAGCAGCTGGTTTCCTCTTCTACTAGAACTGAAACTTCGCCACATCCGAATCCCCAGTCCGAAACTAACACAAGTAGTACAAACTCAGACTGTGTCAGCTTCCTCAAAAATCCAAAATGCCCTGGCTTTGTGGACTTTATGAAGTTTGCGGCTCAAAGGGATGCTAACGTTGATCCTGTCAATACCATGTTCTTAGAATCAGATAAACGGGCCTCCACTCTTCGTCAGTACGACTCAGCAATTAAGAAACTAGCACTCTTTTTAAGAGAATCTGAGGCTACAGTAATGACCATTAATTTAGCGGTCTCCTTTTTTAGATCACTGTTTGAGAAGGGTTTAGCCGCTAGTACTGTTACTACAGTCAAGTCGGCTCTACGTAAAGTGTTCTTGTATGGTTTCAAAATTGACCTCACAGACCCTTACTTTTCTTCCATCCCTAAAGCATGTGCACGTTTGAGGCCAGTAATCCGTCCACATACGGTTTCCTGGTTTCTAAATGACGTGTTGAAGTTAGCCTCAGATATCGATAATCAATCCTGCCCCTACCTTTCCTTGTTGAGGAAAACGTTGTTTTTAGTTAGCCTGGCTTCGGGTGCTAGAATTTCGGAGCTGTCTGCACTCTCTAGGGAACCCAACCACGCCGACTTCCCCCTTCCATCAGGGAGGTTTTGCTGATTCTCACCCTACCTTCCTGGCCAAAAATGAAGATCCGCAGCATAGGTGGTCGCCTTGGAAAATTCTTCCTCTGCCTCTAGACCTGTCCCTGTGTCCAGTTCATACTTTGAGGGCTTATTTAGACAGGTCCTCTCACATCTCTTCTGGGCCTCTCTTTATCAGGGAAGAGGGGGGGTAATCTTTCTATGTCTGCTATTAGACAACAGATCCTTTTTTCTTTATCAAGCAGGCTAACCCTGACTCAGTCCCAAAAACTTCATGATATTAGAGCTGTGGCCACCTCCATTAATTACTTTCATTACATGAATTTCACGGATCTTACCAGGTACACCGGTTGGAAGTCACCCTTGGTTTTCAAACGTCACTATTTGAAAACATCCTTGATAGAAGCTCTTAAATTCTCAGCAGTCGCGGCAGGGAACGCATCCCCCTCCCTCTGGTTCCCTTTCTGATTCCTAGTCATTTCCTCCTCCACTGCCTCAGTTATCCCCTTACGGTCATTTCAGTCAGGCTTGCCTTGACTTCTCACCTGGCTGTGTTATCCATGTATTTGTCTAAATGACACATTTAAGTTATAAGGTTTTCAATATTGTATAGTTATTTGTTTATGTATTTTTAAGCTAACATCAGTTTCTTTTGTACATTATTGTTATTGTTACTTAGTGATTAAAAGTTTCTTTTGGACCTTCAATCTTCTGTTCCCTTAGAATTTTTATCTTTTTAGTTTAAGAATTATGTTTATTTCTCTGTTAATTTTTCATCGGCTGACACGGGACCCGATCCAGAAAAGGATTTTGACGAAGGAAAAAATCTATTTCTGGAGAGGGGACCGTGTCACCCGATGACCCACCCTCCATCATGTGTCATGTCCCTCCCATAGTAAACATCATTCTAGTGGGGTGTTGCTTTCATGGAATGCGGCTAGCAGTGTTTTGTGTGCTGTCCACGGGTGGTACATGGGTTTGTAACGGCACCTCCTGTGGGACTTTTGACCTTGGGATCTCTATAGGATAAGGTTCCGTGTTTTGTAGTTCACCCTTTTCCATACACGACTCCATCTGATGGAGCTCACTCTGGGGGTAGTAACTCCAGCATTTCATTTAGCTTTCTCTGGTATCTAGCAACGGAATTACCTAGAAATAAGTGCTGAATGGACTTTTTCATCGGGTGACACGGTCCCCTCTCCAGAAATAGATTTTTCCTTCGTCAAAATCCCTTTTTTTTATAGATGATCGATCTGGGGGTAGTAACCCCAGCATTCCTGATAGCTTTTTTCTCTGGTATTTTTAGCAATACTAATACCTAGAAATTAGTGCTTAATGGTAATTTCACCGGGTGACACAGGTCTTCCCTCAGAAATAGATTTTTCCTTTGTCAAAATCCCTTTTTAAGCCACAATATAAGCACATGAAACTAAAGGATTGATAGTCAATATGCATATAGGAATCAGTTAGGTATCTGCAACGCTCTTTTAGACCATTTGCAAGAGAACCTTGATAAAGGCTTTGAGTGCAGAGCAATTCAAATACATTTTAGTGCTACTTTTTATTTAGTAAATCACAAGACCCTTATATATAAATTTTAGAATCTTGGAGTGGGTGGATATGTTTTAGTATTACTTCAAGATTCTTTACAGGTAGGCACCAGCAAGTTGCTGTTGATGAGGTCTTTAGTGAACCAAGACGTATTGTGTCTGGAGTCTCACAGGATGGTGTTTTTTGTTGACTGTTATTTTTAGTGTCCTTGGTCCACTCTTATTTTTAGTGTATACAAGTGATATGGTTGTTGACCTGGAAAACAAGATTGTTCACTGTGCCAATGGTGCAACACTTGTGGGTGTAGTGAAGTCTCCACTTATGAGAAATAAAGCTGCCCTTAGTCTCAATCGGCACATGGACTGGATCAGTGAATGGTGTAATTGGTGGGGTGTGAGGCTTAACTCCAATAAAACGAAAACACTATTGATTTGCAGATTTCGTGCAAATTTTCCACCCCATCCTCCCCTTCAGGTGGATGGGACTCTGCTGAATGAGTCTGAAGCTTTAACTATTCTAGGTGTAATTTTTTACTTGCGTCTTACTTTTGAGAAACATCTAATAAAACTGTAAGTAAATGCTGCACGAAAATTAGGTATTATTCATAAGGCCTCATATATTTATAACAGCGATAAAATCATTGGAATCTGTTTTAGGTCATATGTTTTTCCTTTACGACTAGAATTCTGTTCTATGGTGTGGATGTCTGCTTCTGCCAAAGATTTATCTCTTTTAAATAGAGTGGTTCATGGTGGTAGGTTTCTGTTTCCTGATATTAGTCTTAGACCATCAACAGATGGTCTCTTGATTGTCAAAGTTGTATTTTAACAGAGATCTTTCACATTCACAATTGATCCCTGATCCCCTTTTTCTGCCTAGAGCAACCAGATTTGCTGAACAGCAGCACCAGTAACAGTAATTGTGCCTTGCCTTGCTGTCAAACTTCTCTTTTCCAGAGGTCCTTTATTCCTCACATCACTGGACTATGGAACAGCCTCCCTGAGGATGTCATGCTGTTGGAACTTCAGAAGTTCTAGTGAAGATCCAGTGTATTACTACCCTATTGGAACTTCAGAAGTTCAAATGAAAATGCAGTGTATTACTACCTTAAGACAAATCTCTTTAAATTTTAATAATTTAGTTACATTTTTATTTATTTATTTATTTATTTATTTATTTATTTGTTAATTCATCCATTTTTTGATAACTGATTTCTTTTTCTGTATTTCCCTTTACCTTATGTTACTTCTTTTGAATGAATACCAAATGCCTTGGAAGCTTGAATTTCAAGTCAGTGGACTCTTTGGGATTATTCCATATGAATGGGTTCAACTTGATAATAATAATAATAATAATAATAATAATAATAATAATAATAATAATAAATTGTCAGTTATTTAGTGCAGATTATCCATTAATTCAGGGATTCATGTGCTAGCCCTGAATAATTACTCTAGTACTGTACAAGGATTATCTTTATCAAATATGTTGCAGTGTGAAGCTGCATCATTTTCTCAATTAACAAAACAAAGTATAGCTATTAATGAGATGTAACTCAGGCTCAGATAATTTTGCAGCTTACGTGATGAACTATTGATGTCGTAATTGTAATAATTATAGATTTTTAACAATGTAGCTTCCTGCTGGATGCTGCCATTGAACTACTGAAGTGAGTTAAATGTTTTTTCATAAAACTGCTTCTTTTTATGTCATATGACTATCACACACTATACTGTATTGCATATTGTTTTCTTATTGAGTGCACTATTTCAGGGTGTGTTATATTGCGTATGCAAGTGGCCACTGGGTGTATCCAATTCTTGCACATTTACCAGTAGGAGGACGTGTAGTGTTTATATCATTAATGTCTGTTTTAGCCAGTTTATTTTATCTTCTTGGAGAAGGCATGAACAACAGAATATGGGGTGAGTACTGAAATCATTTTCTTTTGTATGATTTATTTGATGTAAATCCATGAAGCTCACATTATCATATAACTCTTCACTACATAGTCAAACAATTGTAAACTTTTTGTTTTATTTTACTGTTTCATTAGCATCCTATGTAAGTAGTCAGAGTACTGTACTAAATACTTAATTAAATTGTCTGAGTTGTCGTCAAATTTTGGATATGGGCTACAACACATTTTATTATAGTATTTTTAGGTGAAAAATAAATAAAAGCCTTTAAGTTTTGATGCATCTTCCATATTGTCTAATTTTAACGTAGACTTGTGGGATACAGTAATCCCTTAATTGAGAGTGATGATGAATTGATTTTTGAAACATCTGCTTTTTAATATTTTCCATCTAGGTACTATCTGGTGAATATGGTGAAACAAGTAATCTGTCTAAACAGACATTTAAATTTATGAGATCATGAATTTGATAACTGATTTTCATCTTGCTCTTGGACAAGGCTTAGTGGTATTCTTTTTATTCACATCTGCATGTACTCATCATTTCCTTGACTACTCTACTCTTTCTAAATGTTCTTATTTTCCTTTCTATTACACAGTGTATGCATTAATTTAGAGATTACAAAATTGAGGGAATGCTATCCCACAAAGAACTCATTTAATCTCAAGATTTTCCTGTCACTAGAGTTGCATATTATTTTGCTATTTTGAAAATACATATGAAGATTTATGTGCCAAAATAATGCTGCAGTTACAACCCTCTCATAATTTTGACAAGTAATAGCACATATGTACTCCTCAATTCATCTTCATCATCATCATTGCCTCCAAGGTTGTTTCAAAGGGCTCCTCTTAAAATCCACTACTCATGTTTTCCCTGTGTGTTTTCTGTCATAAGTCTTCATTCATCTCCAGTCTCCTTTCTCAAAATTCTTATCTAAGTAGATCTGGGTCTTCCAGTTCCTCTGGTTCCCACAGGAACCCAACTGACTCTGTCACATACTATTCTCGCAGTCGTTATTTGAAGAATATGTCCAAGCCATCTGCATGTCCCTTTCGTTGTTATCTTATCTACATACCTCCATATTTTACTGATAACTGTCTGAAGTTTTCCTATGAAATTCTTTTTATTTCTTTAACTCATTGTATCCTTGTCATTTATTTTTTTACATTTCAAATACACCATTGTAAAATAAAACTCTTTCTCTAAAGAACAAGCACAATTTTATCAGTATAGGTATAATAGTAACTTAGCTTCAGTTGTTAAGGAATATAGTATTATTATGGAGCTACAGATGTTAATACAGTCCGACCTCTGTAAACCTTCATCCCTGGGATCAGGCCACTGCCAGATCACAGAAAATCTTGGAGGACAGAAATCACCCCTATAAAACCCCTTATGTTAACAAAGTCTTGCCAGCTCAGTCCACGTATATACTACTGTGTTATCAAAAGTAGAACAAAGCTTATGAATAATCACTGTCATTCATTAGGTTTAGTTCCATATGAAAATTGTGGCCTGCTCTTTCAGCATCTCCCCGGAAATGCATACGCCCTCACTATGTCAGACCTCAAACCACTTTATAATCACACTGTCAAGTTCTGATCTCTGGCACCTTTCAGTGTTTTCCGGCACTTCAAATTTTACTGGCTTTCTTTTTCAGCAAAAACCTAAAAATCTGCTGTTTTTGTTCTTTAAACCTGAATATGTGTGAGTATGTGTGTGTGTGGGTGTGTCAGAGAGAGAGAGAGAGAGAGAGAGAGAGAGAGAGAGAGAGAGAGAGAGAGAGAGAGAGAGAGAGAGAGAGAGACTATTGGCCCTGCTTAGGTTTTAATAAAACTGTTCTTTTCATACTGTATGCAATTATATTTCCTGCATTATTGTCATATTATTATCGTATTATAATTTATGAACCTTTGCATCCTGTTTACATTCTTAAAATCATCAGCTGATTGAATTTTACCAACATCATCACAGCAATTAGTTGGTAAATGAGGTGCATTTTGGAGGTTTTGGTTTGTATGTAAATTATCAAAGCTGGGTTTAAATATGCAACTGTATTTATAAATTAAGCAAATTAAATTAAGTAAAGGTGTGATTTCGCCAGTTTTGGAAGTTGCATTTTCCCTTTCAAAACGTTCTGTGGCCTGCACATATTTGTTTCTTCAGCCATAGCTATGGCACACTTTCCTCTCCTTTGCATGAAGGATGAATAAAGATTTATTTTATTTTTATGTATGGAAGTCACCATTGAAAATTAGCAAATTTTTAGCAAGTTGACAGCTGTAGCGCAACCGATAATAAAACAGGTTTTGATGTAGGAAAAACCTATTTTTGGCATTCGCTGTTGAGTCCTCAAGGAGCTACCCTCCATGGTCTACCAGAGCTACATGGTGACCAAACTATATCAAAGAATTCTCTTCTAGTTGGTCGTTTGGCCAGGTATTGCTTCGTAATGATTAACATTATAACACACGTGATGGAGTATATAATGGACTCAAAGATAAGAGGACACTTTCCCTTAACTTCAGCGAAGCTGAAGCCAGTTTTTCCAACATCAAAAGAACCTGCAAGAAAGAGAGGTGACTTATTACCCATGCGCATCCGCCCTCTTGTTTACAACCGGGCCGTTAAAAGACCAAGGAGCCATTACTCTTTGTTGGTCAATGCAGATTGATCCCTTGCTTAAATCCCATGCCTTTTCGTCAGGGAAATGGGAGGATTTCGAGGACTCAGCAATGACTACCAAAAACAGGTTTTTCTTACGTCAAAACCTGTTTTTTGATAGTGTAGTCGCTGTTTCGTCCTCAAGGAGCTTTATAAAGAAATTGACAGGTGACGAAAAAGGCTTAAGCTCTCACTTTTTAATCCCAACACCCCAATGGAAATTACATTTCCAGTCCAAGGTCAAGCCACAGATTCCAAGTCCCATTCTTTATTCCAAATACTCTTCAGGTTTTGATACCAGGGAACAAGAAACTATACACAAACTTACGTTTTAGGATGTAGTTCTACAGTGGCTTACCTAAGCTTGCTGAGTTTGGTTGTAGTACTGTCGCCCCTCTCCCAGCGATAATTAGCATACTCACCGTCAATAAGACCATTGGTTTTCTGCCGCAGCACCTAGGGATTGAGACTGACCATGCCACCTACTGATACACAGTGTAGTCGAATTTATTCAAGCCTGTGGCAGTAATTTAAGTGATGACCACCCTGTACACTTGGAGACTTCAAAAGAGACATTTCTGAAGAAGGCCAAAATGTACTTACTTTCCCAACATCATGTGACCTATGGAAAGAATGTGGATATGCCTTTTTAATGAGAAACACTACAATCATTCTCAGCCTTTGTAGGGAGAGTGGTTAGTTTGTGCTAAGGTGTAGGAAAACAGGACCTTCTGGGGTGTTTGCTGTGACTTCTAGGTAAACCGTAAGTGCTTGAACCGGGCATAATGTCTTGTCTGCTAAATTGGGTTTTCTTATAAGAATGGATTTCCTTTTTAAAGGATCCATATTCTTGGCCAGGAATGATGGGCCAGGGGACAATAATAATTGATGGTCAGCTATTTGCATGATGCATCGTTCCCATCTAAGAGAGCCCAGTTCACTAATATGGGCTTCTGATGCTAATGCAATCAAGAGGATCACCTTTTGTAGCCTGTGCGTTGTGGTTGTATTTGGTCCACTGAATTGAGGGGTTGATAGAAGTCTAAGCACCTTGTTCAGTGACCAAGCAATGGGAAGCCTTTCGGGAGTGGCCTTTGTAGAGCAAAAGACTGCAGAAGGGAAGTGACATCTTCTATACTGGAGTCAATCCCGAATCTATAAAGCAAGGGTTCCGTTAATGCAGCCTTATATGCCATGACTGTTGTAACCACAAGGCATTTGTCTTCAAAAGGGTATATGAGAAAAATAAAGTGTTTCTATAGAAATCTCAACTGGACTCTCAGTATGGATATAATCTAACCACATCTTCCATACGGACTGGTAATGCCGGATAGATGTCCGTAATTTTTGCACTAGGTACCTAGCAATGTTGGGTGAGTAATTATCACGATAGATAGTTTTAAAAAATCTATACTTGAAGGTCTCGGCTCAGAAAGGAGGATGCGTAAGAGACTTTCCCTCCTGCTGTCTGGGATAGAAGAGCAGATGCTAGTGGAATTGATCTTTTTGTCCGTTGTTGAGGTAATAGGAACCAATGCCTGTTTGGCCAATTTGGGGCTATTAAGCACACTGTTCCTATGAAGGTTAGAAGTTTGCTGAAAACCTTTGAAATTTGGGACAATGGAGGAAAAAGATATCATCCTCCCCTTGTTCCAGTCTTAAGGAAGGCATCTCTTGCTGTTGCTTGACTGTCCAGGTTTGGAGACATATATTAGGAGTTTGTGATTCTAGTATGTGGCGAACAGGTCCACCTCTGGTTGTGGAAGCGGGCTGGCTATTGTTTGAAAAGAGGCGTTGTCCAACATCCACTCTGTTAAGGCTGTCGTTTTCCCTGATAGAGAGCCTGCTATTACAGTGAGACCCCCTGTGAAGTGAACTGCAGAAATGTGTCTCTTCATTGCTTGTGCCATCTGAAGGGTGGCTAACATTACCACATTGAGATGAGGTGAACATGATCCAGACCTCGTGATGTAGGATATTGTGGTTATGTTTCTCTCTTCTGGAGGTTTGAGTTTTTTGAGACAAAAAGACAGCCATCAGCTCCAGGAAATTGATATAAAATTCCTCAGAGTAGCTGATCATCTCCCTGCCCCCTGGCAATCCTCCCAATGTCCTCCCAACCTGTCAATGAGGCATCTGTGTGTTTGTCACTCATACCGACGGAGGAGTCAGGGTGACCTGTTTCACCAGAGATTCCCTCCAAATCCAAGGCCGAAGTATCTCCCCAACTCTCTTAATCCCTTGATGAGGTTGGTCTTGCATCTTTTTTCTTTGCATGCGGTGGCCAGAATTTGTTCACATTTTTAGTTGCAATCTATGTAGTGGATCTATTACTGATGAGAACTGCAGCAGCCCCATGATATGTTCTGATTGCCATCTGGAAACTCTGGGCTGTGCAAGGAACCTTTTGAGGACTTGCCTTATTCTGTTTTGAGTATGATGGGGAGAGACAACAGGCCGTGAAGAGTATCCCAACACAGTCCCAGCCACTGAAAGTGTGTGCTGGGCATGAGGCAGGATGTTTTCAAATTCATAATAAAACCTTTTGACTGTACTGTAGTCTGTTGACCATTGCTCATAGGTTTTTCAAGCACTCTTTTCTTGTGGGCCCCCAGGTTTTTTTGTTTGAGTTCTCGAATGAATACCATTGCTAATTTTGTAAAATATTCTTTAGGCAATGTTTAGCCTAAAGGGCATGACTTTGAATCTGTACGTATCTTTTCCTATCCGGAACCTTAGGAAGGGGCAGAAGGGAACGGGTATAGGGATGTGCCAATGTGCATCTTGCAGATCTATAGAAACTGTCTGAGTCCCTTTTTGGAATGATTCAATGTACAAAGGCAATGGTAATTAACCGAAACTTTCAGCAAACAATGTGCTTGTTCAACGTTGATTGGTTGAGGATCACTCTTCTTTTGGAGGAATCCTTTTTGAGGATACTGAAGAGACGTACTTGGTGGCGAATATACACATGTTGCTCTGTGGGCTTCATCAACAGGGCCTTTCTGTACATATAAATAATGCTGTCCCCCCACAGGGAAAACTTCCATTGTCTGTGATGTCATCAAAGCTGACCCCCAACCAATATAATTCCTCTGTCTTCACCTTTGATAGACATTCCAGGTGTTGTTTTTCCTTTTTCCCCCTATGAGATGGTTTTTGGACCTTGTGAAAAAGGATGGCCTTGAAGTTGTTTTTGTCCCTTTGCAGGAAATTGTCCCTTCTGACCACCTACCTGTTTTTTGAGGAAAAATTTCTGGGGGTGACTGAAGGCTTATATGATTTTTGATCAAAGTGAGCCTTTTTTGGGGTTGGGTAAAGGGAAATTTTGCATTCTTTGTTTCCTGAATTTCCCTTTCCCCAGAAGAGCGTACACTGTACAATTCTGTTGGTGGCCATGCTCGTTGAGTTGAGCCACAACAGACTCCTCAAACAGGTCCTTACAGAAGGGGTTAGAGTTTAATAATCCAGTGACATAGGAGAATGATTTGGTGGAGCTCTTCAATGCTTCCATTCGCACTTTTATGCGCCATTCTAGGAAGTCAAAGAGTGCTTTCCATCAGGTTCTTATAAGACTTTTGGCCTCAACAGCAAAAATTATCCTGGGATCTTCTGGAAGCCTTTAGATGGCAACTTCCAGTACATAAAATTCTGATGAGGCTGTCCCCTCTGAGAGTCTTCTCATAGGGGTTCCAAACTGCTGAACAGCTATATCTAAAGGGAGTTTTTTCCTTTCAAAAGGGAGTTGCAGCATTGCCCATTCCTTGGTGGAATTTCCCAAAACTGGGATGACTGTGGCAGATGGTTTTAATTCTGCCATTTTCTCTTGTTTTTAGTCACTACCAATTCTGAAAAGCTGTCTTCACATGATTAATGTTTTTGAAAGTGAAGGGACAGTAGGCTGGGGCTACTTGGTGAGCAACTTGGGTCTTATTCAAAATGGAATAGAGATCCATTTTTCATTGACCTGGTAAAGGGTGATCTCATTAGTTTTTAATGCTATAGGCACAAGTAAGAAAACCATTTCTGTTAGTGGTTTCTCCAAGTCTGGTGAGGATGGTACCAGGTGCCATTTTGTATTAAGGAATGCTGCCGTTTGTAAATTCTACATTTACAACTCATCATAGTTTTTCTCATTAATTACCTACTTGCCATCGGGAGAGAAAGTGCACATTGAGGCATCTCGCTAAGGATTATCAGTATCATTAGGGATGAGTATTGGAGCCCTTATTGTTTTGATCTGAAGTTCTATATTCCAAACTGACCCATTTGTTGTTTCTAGTCGGAATTCTAACATCAGACCTTGTTTGGGCGGCATTTGTATCTACACTCACTTTTCAGATACAGGATGTAGTACTTTTACACTTTGGTGTAGTACTTTTACACTTTGGTACATACATGACTGACTTACTTTGCTTTTCAGAATCATGCTTCATGTCCCTTTTGGGGGAACTTGCTGCAAACTGTGTATCCCTTTTAGGGGAGCTTGCCGCAAACTGTGTATCCCTTTTGGGGGAGCTTGCACAATCTTACTGAGCTTCAGCAGCTGAACTGTAACTGCCTGTTAATCAAGGGGCAGAAGTCCTTGGCAAGTTACTCTACCCATCCAAAAATGTAGACATTTCAGCCTGAGTTAGGTGGATCCCAGTATCCCTTTTTGGGGAAAGATCTTATTCAGCAACGATAGCTGCATGGGGAATAGAATTCCTTCTGGAAGGTTTTTCCCATGGCTAGCTAAAATTTGTGCCCCTGAGTCTTCTGAGTTCAGCAGGGCCATTTCGATGGCAATGTCCACTTCATATTTTTTAATAAGAATGTGAACTCCATGTAAAGATTCCTCTACTTTCTCCATGGGGTTAACCTGGGAGGTATTGGCAACTGATGTTACTGGGTTTTTGCCCAAATATTGATGTTGTTCAGAGGAAGGGTTAAATATCTGCTGCCGGAGTTCTGCCGGAAAGATATAATCTCCCCCTTCCTCACCCCTACTGAACCCTAGGCCCCACTAAGATAGCTTAAAAGGAGCAGTTTCATCCTTAAAACTTGCTGCCAGGAGCATACTACAGATCTCGCCCATATCTGGTGACCAAGCAAATTTTCCTTGTTTTTTACAAGGACTGTGCTCATGGCGGGTGGTATGGGCAGTACCCACTGGCAAAAAGTGAACTGAGCAATTTGCTACGGAACACTTGAACTGAGGATCCTGCCTAATGGTGGCCCTGTAGTGATATAAAGCAAGTTGTTATTAGAAGCTAGTTAGTATTAATTGTTTTTAAGTGAGGGACACTTCTGTAGTTCCTCATATAGTTTCCATATTACAGGTTAACTTGATTACAATTGTGCAGTTTTAATACATTCAAATAAATATCTATGTTAAACCCTCTAAGGCTTAGGTTAGTTTTCATACCTGTATATGGCTGTATTACTCACACACTGTTAGCCCTTTTGCAATGGCCAAGTGAAATTTTTAATTCCAGTTGTCATGCCATTCAGACTAACTGCTATAAACTAATTTGTTTAACTAACCCAAATTACTGTTTTATATAGCTTAGGGTAATGATTCTAGTATAATCTACGTTAAGCTAAGAATAGAGGATTTCTTAGAAGGTTCTTGCTTGACCTATTCTAGGCTTATTTACAACTTAAAAGATACAAACTTTACAGAAAATAATTCTCTTATAATCTGGTTTTCTGTTTTATGTGGCCGAGACTACCCTTTCATCTGATATTCAGCCATCGCTGTTTTTGGGCTAATAGTAGGATATACCTTAAAAGGAGGTTCCTACTTAACCCTTAAATGCCGACAGGACGTATCGTAAGTCGACTAAAATTGTCTGTCGGGTGACGAGTGGACGTACCGTTCGTCGACTACAAAAAATTTCAACCTTCGGTCAACTTTGACTCGACCGAAATGGTCGAAAAATGCAATTGTAAGCTAAAACTCTTACATTCTAGTAATATTAAATCTTGTACCTTCATTTTACAACAAATTGGGAGTCTCTAGCACAATATTTCGATTTATGGTGGATTTTTGAAAAAAAATTTTTCCTTACATCTGCACGCGGTAACTCGGCCAAACATCTCAGAAATTCTTTAGTCACTTTGTCGTAATGTTTGCACTGTTTTATATTAGTCATTACATAAAGTTTTAAATATGAAAATGTGCGCAGTTTCATGTAGAATACAACAAAAATAACTCATGGTTGTAGCTTCTATCAGTTTTGAAATATTTTCATATAAATCACGATAAGTGCCAAAATTTCAACCTTTGGTCAACTTTGACTCGACCGAAATGGTCGAAAAATGCAATTGTAAGCTAAAACTCTTACATTCTAGTAATATTAAATCATGTACCTTCATTTTGCAACAAATTGGAAGTCTAGCACAATATTTCGATTTATGGTGAATTTTTGAAAAAACTTTCCTTACGTCCGCACGGTAACTCGGCCGAACATTTCAGAAATTCTTTCGTCGCTTTGTCGTAATGTTTGCACCATTTTATATTAGTCATTACATAAAGTTTTATATATGAAAATGTGTGCAATTTAATGTAGAATACAAAAAAAAATAACTCATGGTTGTAGCTTTTATCAGTTTTGAAATATTTTCATATAAATCATGATAAATAGAAAAAATTCGACCTTTGGTCAACTTTAACTCGACCGAAATGGTCGAAAACTGCAATTTTAAGCTAAAACACTTACAGTCTAGTAATATTCCATCAATTACCTTCATTTTACAACAAACGGAAAGTCTCTAGCACAATATTTCGATTTATAGTGAATTTTTAAAATAACTTTTTTTTATGTCTGGGAGTTACGAATTTATGCATCATATTGTGATAATATTTTGTCTGTGTTGCTTTGATCATTTTACAATTTGTTATATACCAAAATCATCACAATTTAGTCTACAATACAAAGAAAAAATAACTCAGTAGCTTTAATCGTTTTGCTCACAGCACGATTTGTATAGAATTATATATGAAAATTTTTTTTTGTGCTGTCATATATTTCAATATTTATATATGATAATGATATTTTTGTTCATTTCTGATGGTTGCATACTAAACTTCAGGCAATGTCAAAAAAGGAGCCAAAATGAACTCTTAATCTTAAAAACTAAGCGTGCTGTGATTTTTTTAAAAAAACTTTCTATCTGCTTCCCAGTCTAACTCCCGTTTACGCAGCTGGCATACGGCAGACACTTTCATAAAAGGGATTTTGACTGAAGGAAAAATCTATTTCTGGAGAGGGACCGTGTCACCCGATGAAAAAAGTCCATTCAGCACTTATTTCTAGGTAATTCCGTTTCAGCTAGATACCAGAGAAAGCTAAATGAAATGCTGGAGTTACTACCCCCAGAGCGAGCTCCATCAGATGGAGTCGTGTATGGAAAAGGGTGAACTACAAAACACGGAACCTTATCCTATAGAGATCCCAAGGTCAAAAGTCCCACAGGAGGTGCTGTTACAAACCCATGTACCACCCGTGGACAGCACACAAAACACTGCTAGCCGCATTCCATGAAAGCAACACCCCACTAGAATGATGTTTACTATGGGAGGACATGACACATGATGGAGGTGGGTCATCGGGTGACACGGTCCCTCTCCAGAAATAGATTTTTCCTTCACAAAATCCCTTTTCTGGATCGGGTCCCGTGTCAGCCGATGAAAATTAACAGAGAAATAAACATAATTCTTAAACTAAAAAGATAAAAATTCTAAGGGGGAACAGAAGACCGAAGGTCCAAAAATAAACTTTTTAATCACTAGTAACAATAACAATAATGTACAAAAAGAAACTGATGTTAGCTTAAAAAAATACATAAACAAATAACTATACAATATTGAAAACCTTATAACTTAAAAGTGTCATTTAGACAAATACATGGATAACACAGCCAGGTGAGAAGTCAAGGCAAGCCTGACTGAAATGACCGTAAGGGGATAACTGAGGCAGTGGAGGAGGAAATGACTAGGAATCAGAAAGGGAACCAGAGGGAGGGACAACGTTCCCTGCCGCGACTACTGAGAATTTAAGAGCTTCTAAGGATTTCAAATAGTGACATTTGAAAACCAAGGGTGACTTCCAACCGTGTACCTGGTAAGATCCGTGAAATTCATGTAATGAAAGTAATTAATGGAGGTGGCCACAGCTCTAATATCATGAACTTTTGGGACTGAGTCAGGGTTAGCCTGCTTGATAAAGTAAAGGATCTGTTGTCTAATAGCAGACATAGAAAGATTACCCCTCTCCTTCCTGATAAAGAGAGGCCCAGAAGAGATGTGAGAGGACCTGTCTAAATAAGCCCTCAAAGTATGAACTGGACACAGGGACAGGTCTAGAGGCAGAGGAAGAATTTTCCAATGGCGACCACCTATGCTGCGGATCTTCATTTTTGGCCAGGAAGGTAGGGTGAGGAATCAGCAAAACCTCCCCTGATGGAAGGAAGTCGACGTGGTTGGGTTCCCTAGAGAGTGCAGACAGCTCCGAAATTCTAGCAGCACCGAAGCCAGGCTAACTAAAAACAACGTTTTCCTCAACAAGGAAAGGTAGGGGCAGGATTGATTATCGATATCTGAGGTTAACTTCAACACGTCATTTAGAAACCAGGAAACCGTATGTGGACGGATTACTGGCCTCAGACGTTTCTCTCATGCTTTAGGGATGGAAGAAAAGTAAGGGTCTGTGAGGTCAATTTTGAAACCATACAAGAACACTTTACAGTACGAGCCGACTTGACTGTAGTAACAGTACTAGCTTGGCTAAACCCTTCTCAAACAGTGATCTAAAAAGGAGACCGCTAAATTAATGGTCATTACTGTAGCCTCAGATTCTCTTAAAAGAGTGCTAGTTTCTTAATTGCTGAGTTGTACTGACGAAGAGTGAGGCCCGTTTATCTGATTCTAAGAACATGGTATTGACAGGATCAACGTTAGCATCCCTTTGAGCCGCAAACTTCATAAAGTCCACAAAGCCAGGGCATTTTGGATTTTTGAGGAAGCTGACACAGTCTGAGTTTGTACTACTTGTGTTAGTTTCGGACTGGGGATTTGGATGTGGCGAAGTTTCAGTTCTAGTAGAAGAGAAACCAGCTGCTCTTTGGCCAGTAGGGAGCCACTAGAGCTACTTGACCCTTGAACGTCCTCAGTTTGTGGAGGACTTTCAACAACAAATTCACTGGAGGGAACAGATAGATCACCTTCCACCTGTTCCAATCCAATGACATTACCGTCCGTGAAAAGAGCTTGAGGGTCCAGGTTGGGAGCTACGTAATGAGGAGCTTGTTTTGTTGAGCTTGGTTGCGAACAAATCTACCTCCAGACCCGGAACTAGTTGGCAGATCCAATTGAATTTTGCCCCTGTCTAGGGACCACTCCGACTCGAGGAGTTGTCCTGGAGAGGGAATCTGCTTTGACGTTCGGACCCTGCAAGATGGGTGGCAGATAGGTGCCACTTGTTCTTGCAGGCCAAGGAGAAAAAGTGCAATCATTACCTGGTTGATCCTGCTCGATTTTGAACCTCCCTGTTTATGCAGTGGACTACCGTGGCGCTGTCCAGAACCAGTCTTATGTGAATCTTCTTGGGTGGAAGAAGCTTCTTCAAGGTAAGGAAGACCGCCATGGCCTCCAGAACATTTATATGGAACTGGCGGACCATGAGGACCAAGTCCCTGTACTTCTTGGTGTTGAGAATATCCTCCCCACCCGGCTAATGAGGCGTCTGTGTGGATAACCAACGCCGGAGGAGGAAATTGAAGGGGACTGACTTGGACAGGCTCTTGACAGTTGACCAAGGACTTTTCGCTTCTTCAAGATGTGGGGAATCAGAGACACCTTGTCCCTGAGCCTGATATTTGCCCGACTCCTCCACACTCTGTTGATATCCTTCAGTTTCACTTTCAGCAACAGGTCTGTCACCGAAGAACTGAAGGGAGCCCAAGACTTTTTTCCTGGGTCCTAAAGAGGCCCTTTTGGATTTGAGAAACTGTCTGGTTGTTCTGGCTATCTCCTTCCTCTTGGGAGGAGGAAGAGAGAGCTTGTGAAATTCAGATCCCACTGGATTCTAGCCATTGAAAACAACTGCTGGGAACCAGGCGGGACTTCTCCCTGTTTACACGAAAGCCCAAGGATTCTGAAAGTCGACCACCACGGATGTAACTCTCCTGGCATTCTGCGGCGCTGGATGCCCAGATGATCCAGTCGTCGAGATCGCAGCCAGCGTAATTCCTTGAGATCGGAGTTGCTGTACGACCGTGTCTGTCAACTTGGTAAAAATCCTTGGGGCTATGTTGAGGCCGAAAAATGCATCACCTTGAAGGAACATGCCTGCCTTCCGAGCCTGAACCCCAGAAAGGGGGAGAACCTTCACAACCGGGACGTGATAATAGGCGTCGGAAAGATCTAGAGAGGTGGTTACGGCTCCACGGGCAGTAGGGTCCGAACTTGGGAGACAGTAAGCATCCGAAACTTGTCGCAACGAATGTAGGAATTCAGACAGGACAAGTCCAGAATTACTCTCCGTTTGTTGGAACCTTTCTTTGGAACACTGAAGAGCCTGCCTTGGAACTTCAGAGACCTCACTTTCATATAGCCTGTTTCTGTAGGAGATCCTCCACAAAGTCCTCGAGATCCTTGGTCGTAGCCTGATAAAACTTGACTGGTGGAGGGGATTGTCGATCCAACTCCAGCCTAGGCCCTTGGAAACTATACTCTGAGCCCAGGGACAGAAGGTCCACCGAGCTCGAAAATGGTACAGCCTCCCGCCCACAGGATGTATGTCATCGGTCCTGTGTTTGCTTCCCCCTCTGGAGCCTCTACCTCCCTGTTCCTGGGAGAGGAGCGGGGGCTCCCCTTCCCCGAGCGGCCACGGGGCTTATTGCTTCTGGGTGATTGTCTGGGGCGAAATTTCCCTGACTTTCATATGCAGGATTGAAAGCTGGGGAGGAGACATAGGAAGGAGCAGCCAAAGACTGATGTGCCGGGTTTACCAGGACATACTGAGGGGAGGATGGGAGGAAGAGGTCGAAGGTTGACTTTGTAAAGGAACCTGGACCAAGGACTGAGCTGGAAGACGTTTGAAGTGTTTAAATTTCTTACTGGACTTGGTGGGAGTGCTGGCAAGATCAGACTGTTTCCTTTATAGGGCAGGCCCCAACGGGAACGGAGGCTTTGATTGACCCTAGCTGCCTCAGATAAGACTGCATCAACTTCTTCTTGTGGGAAAAGATTAGCACCCCAGATCGAACTCTTAAGAAGCTTATTTGGTTCATGCCGAACTGTGGCTGCTGAAAAGATGTGCTTCCGGCAGGCCAGTCGGGCAGTCATAAAGTCAAACAGATCTTGTTGAAAACTTCGCCAAGAGAGATTTCGTCAAGACCTGGAATAATGGATCTTCTCTGTAAACCAAAGAAGTTGCTTCGCTAAAGCCAAAGAGTTCAAAGACCTGGCGAGCCTTTCCTTAGTATCAGCCTCTGTTTTCAAGAGCGACTCCGGGATCTTAGGGAGCTGCTCACTGAACAGATCAGAGTTACCTACTCCGGCAGGCCGATATGGGGTCCCTCCGGCGGCGGCACGGACGGCGAGCCCCGTCCCGTCGACGAGTACAGCCTCCCCTTCCGGGTCCCAGGCGGAGCCTCAATCACGTCAGGTAGTTTCCCCTCCTCCTTCTTTGGATACACTTCATTTCTTTGAACAGTTCCTGGAAAGAATCGAATTGAGATTTGAGAAGATCGACGCGAGTAGACAGTAAGCTGTCTGGTCTTGCTTCTTCTTTTCAGTCTCTTTCAAGAAGGTGGAATCTCAACAACGTTCTAGGCATTCTGTTCCTGACCCTTCCACTCTCCCTCCCTTTGATCTTGGGAATCCTTGGCGTCTCACCCTTTATGCTCCAGTGCACAAGGTACTCTTACCATAGAGGGTTTAGGCACGAGGAGAGTGGAAGAGTTGGAGTTCTATCCTCCGGACCTGACATCTCCTACACTGGTTTTGCCAGGCTGAAGGGAGAGGTTTGGAACAGGTCTGATAAAGTCCCTAAGGAGACGGTCATCTATCCTAGGGACCAAGCCCAGTCGTCTTTGATGAGGACCCTTCTGGAGTGGCAAGCGGAGAACACTAAGCTCACACCAGCTAAGGGAGTGTTCACTATGTTCACTCTCAGTGATGTTCTCCTTCTCCCTTGCACTTCGAAAGTGGCCTCCTGACTAGCCAGGCTTGCTTTGAAGGTAAACCCCTTCCTCATCTCCGTGAGACGGACCCTACATCGCTTCGTCTTTCCGGAGGCACCGACTTCTGGAAGGAGCCCCTAATACGTTCACGGTGACTCGACTTGACCCAGACTGCGCCTCTGATCTGTTCAGTGAGCAGCTCCTAAGATCCCGGAGTCGCTCTTGAAAACAGAGGCTGATACTAAGGAAGGCTCGCCAGGTCTTTGAACTCTTTGGCTTTAGCGGAAGCAACTTCTTTGGTTTACAGAGAAGATCCATTATTCCAGGTCTTGACGAAATCTCTCTTGGCGAGTTTTCAACAAGATCTGTTTGACTTTATGACTGCCCGACTGGCCTGCCGGAAGCACATCTTTTCAGCAGCCACAGTTCGGCATGAACCAAATAAGCTTCTTAAGAGTTCGATCTGGGGTGCTAATCTTTTCCCACAAGAAGAAGTTGATGCAGTCTTATCTGAGGCAGCTAGGGTCAATCAAAGCCTCCGTTCTCGTTGGGGCCTGCCTATAAAAGGAAACAGTCTGATCTTGCCAGCACTCCCACCAAGTCAGTAAGAAATTTAAACACTTCAAACGTCTTCCAGCTCAGTCCTTGGTCAGGTTCCTTTACAAAGTCAACCTTCGACCTCTTCCTCCCATCCTCCCCCTCAGTATGTCCTGGTAAACCCGGCACATCAGTCTTTGGCTGCTCCTTCCTATGTCTCCTCCCAGCTTTCAATCCTGCATATGAAAGTCAGGGAAATTTCGCCCAGACAATCACCCAGAAGCAATAAGCCCCGTGGCTTTGCTGGGAAGAGGCCCCCGCTCCTCTCCCAGGAACAGGGGGAGGCAGAGGCTCCAGAGGGGAAGCAAACACAGGACCGATGACATACATCCTGTGGGCGGGAGGCTGTACCATTTTCGAGCTCGGTGGACCTTCTGTCCCTGGGCTCAGAGTATAGTTTCCAAGAGCCTAGGCTGGAGTTGGATCGACAATCCCCTCCACCAGTCAAGTTTTATCAGGCTACGACCAAGGATCTCGAGGACTTTGTGGAGGATCTCCTAAACAGGCTAAACAGGCTATAAGGAAAGTGAGGTCTCTGAAGTTCCAAGGCAGGCTCTTCAGTGTTCCAAAGAAAGGTTCCAACAAGCGGAGAGTAATTCTGGACTTGTCCCGTCTGAATTCCTACATTCGTTGCGACAAGTTTCGGATGCTTACTGTCTCCCAAGTTCGGACCCTACTGCCCCGTGGAGCCAGTAACCACCTCTCTAGATCTTTCCGACGCCTATTATCACGTCCCGGTTGCGAGAAGGTTCTCCCCCTTTCTGGGGTTCAGGCTCGGAAGACAGGCATATTCCTTCAAGGTGATGCCTTTCGGCCTCAACATAGCCCCAAGGATTTTTACCAAGTTGACAGACACGGTCGTACAGCAACTCCGATCTCAAGGGATTACGCTGGCTGCGTATCTCGGCGACTGGATCATCTGGGCATCCAGCGTCGAGGAATGCCGGAGAGTTACATCCGTGGTGGTCGACTTTCTAGAATCCTTGGGCTTTCGTGTAAAACAGGAGAAGTCCCGCCTGGTTCCCAGCAGTTGTTTTCAATGGCTAGGAATCCAGTGGGATCTGAATTCTCACAAGCTCTCTCTTCCTCCTCCCAAGAGGAAGGAGATAGCCAGAACAACCAGACAGTTTCTCAAATCCAAAGGGCCTCTCGGCGGACCCAGAAAAGTCTTGGGCTCCCTTCAGTTCGCCGGTGACAGACCTGTTGCTGAAAGTGAAACTGAAGGATATCAACAGAGTGTGGCGGAGTCGGGCAAATATCAGTCTCAGGGACAAGGTGTCTCTGATTCCCCACATCTTGAAGAAGAGACTCCGTCCTTGGTCAACTGTCAAGAGCCTGTCCAAGTCAGTCCCCTTCAATTTCCTCCTCCGGCGTTGGTTATCCACACAGACGCCTCCCTAAGCGGGTGGGGAGGATATTCTCAACACCAAGAAGTACAGGGGACTTGGTCCTCATGTTCCGCCAGTTCCATATAAATGTTCTGGAGGCCATGGCGGTCTTCCTTACCTTGAAGAAGCTTCTTCCACCCAAGAAGATTCACATAAGACTGGTTCTGGACAGCGCCACGGTAGTCCACTGCATAAACAGGGGAGGTTCAAAATCGAGCAGGATCAACCAGGTAATGATTGCACTTTTCTCCTTGGCCTGCAAGAACAAGTGGCACCTATCTGCCACCCATCTTGCAGGGGTCCGAACGTCGTGCAGATTCCCTCTCAGGACAACTCCTCAGTCGGAGTGGTCCCTAGACAGGGAGCTCGTTCAATGGATCTGCCAACTAGTTCCGGGTCTGGAGGTAGATTTGTTCGCAACCAAGCTCAACAACAAGCTCCCTCATTATGTAGCTCCCAACCTGGACCCTCAAGCTCTTTTCACGGACGCAATGTCATTGGATTGGAACAGGTGGAAGGTGATCTATCTGTTCCTCCAGTGAATTTGTTGTTGAAAGTCCTCCACAAACTGAGGACGTTCAAGGGTCAAGTAGCTCTAGTGGCTCCCTACTGGCCAAAGAGCAGCTGGTTTCCTCTTCTACTAGAACTGAAACTTCGCCACATCCGAATCCCCAGTCCGAAACTAACACAAGTAGTCCAAACTCAGACTGTGTCAGCTTCCTCAAAAATCCAAAATGCCCTGGCTTTGTGGACTTTATGAAGTTTGCGGCTCAAAGGGATGCTAACGTTGATCCTGTCAATACCATGTTCTTAGAATCAGATAAACGGGCCTCCACCATAAATAGAGGCTCGGCGTTTAAGGGTTAACAATAACAGGAAGTTGTAGTTGAAGCTTGCCATGAAACTATCTACCAAGGGCATGCTCTTTAGTTATGTAGTCATGTACTGTAGGACCTGAATTTTTTGCTGAGATTCTCAAGTAATAAATGTGCTGCTAAAAGCTGACCTTGACCCTGTGATGAACTTGCATAATTTTGTTCATTCCAAAGAAATTGACTACCAGATGACATGAACTCCTAGAGTGAAGTGCTGCCTTAGGCCTAGAAGCATGCCTCTGACAATGAGTTGTCAGTAATTATACTTCCAAGATTATTTTACTAAGAACCAAATGAACATTTTGAAACATTTGCAAGTTTCAGAAAGAAATTCAAGTAATAAGAGTGATAGACCAGATGACATTAAGGTAGCAAATGAAAAACCTTTAAGTAAGTTTGTAAGATTGGGATTCAATTTTCTACCTTAGTTGTAAAGAGAAGACATTGCATTGTTAAACTAGGTTTAACAACGTGATTAAAGATGACCAGATCTGGTAATGATAGACCTGTCAAGACCATATGTAATCTTGTTGATAAATACCAGGTACCCAGTGGAACTATCCCAAGACCAAAAAGTCTCAACTTAGAGACATATTATTAAATGTAGGAGTGCCAGCAATCGGTGCAAGTGACGCCACAGAGGCTGATTCAGTGCTAGCATCTAATGGCAATTCTGTCTCTCTAAAAGCTGGATCAGTAGGTGTTGGTCTTTCACCATCAAATTCTATTGGCACTTCTTACCATTTCAGAGGTAGACCCAGTGGCTGTTGGCTTTGCAAACGGTATGACCATGCATGGAAAACATGCTAAAATAGACCAAAGTGCCAGTCTCATTGGAGGTAGAGAAAGCGGCTGGTGAAAAACCTACAGCAGAGAAAGCTGTTCCAGTAGCTGATGACAAAGATGATGAATTTTGAAAAGAGAATAATCCATCCAAAATGCCAGCGAAAATGACACAGAAATCAAAATCCCTGACTGTGAGAAAAGAATTGGGCAAAATTAATGGAACAAACCTCACTAGTGGTTCAAAACTGCATAAATTCCCTTTCAGTATTCAAAAGAAATACCAAGGTGTGAGAGCTAAATGGGAGGAAATTAAATTATTATTCATGAGATATCCTCAGTTCACATTGCACTGTTAAAGACAATGATGGGCAGTGCCAACATTCCATCCCAAAATGAATATTTGTTTTATTTTTTAACATACAGGCAGTCCCCAGTTTATGGCAGGGGTTCCATTCCTGGCGGCTTACCATAAGCCAAAAATCACTGTAAACCGAAACATCATAATTATAATGTGAATAAATAGTGCTTACGGTGCTGTAAACGCCATAAAACCTGGTTATGGCGCCATAAAACTGCTTACAGCGTTGAAAAGTCTGGTTAACAGGGCTGTGAGCCAAACTGCCATAAAGTCGGTATGCCGTAACATGGGAACTGCCTGTATAATCCATTTTTGGAAGTTATGGGGGAACATAACATCATACTTTATATTTTTCATGACACCGAATTCTCCTTTACATTTACAATCTCAGTTACAAGCAGTAATAGTGCATAACTTTTTTTGAGAAGCAATGTATAATCTGCTCTGTTTGCTTACCTTTATGTGATTCTTTACCTGTGGTCAATTTCAAGTCTAATCAACAATATCCTTTAATTATATCTTCTTTTAAGTAACTGAATGCTCATAACCCTCTTTATGATGATATCAGTAATCAGTGATGGGATCACCACTCCTCTGTTGTTGAAATATTGAACTTAGGAATAATAAACTGGAGAACCAACTCATGTCCATGGTCAGAACAGTATATACTGTAATTAGATGCAGTACTGAACTCTATATGCATTTAGAACCGTATCATTGATTTTACTAGTGATCACTTCCCAGTGTTTCTGAGTCCACCTGTCCACAGGGTACCAAAGTATGATGCACAAAACTCTTACAGGGTTTTATATTCAGAAGAAAGTTCTGTAGTTACTTCCAGTGAGTTCCCGTTTATAGATGATGCCATAGAATTCCCTAACACCACCTTCTTTATAGCTGCCTCCAGTGCATTCATAGAACTACAGGAATGTTTGTTTGCCAGTTTGTGCCATGATGGTTCTGTCTATGCTGTATGGTCCATAGAACCATTAGAGTGGCTAAAGCAAACTAACTGTGCTCAAAGCATGTTGATGCTGTTGTCAGATTCAACAAAGAATCATTGGGGAAAATCCCAAAATATCTTATCACATTCATTGTGAACAAAGACGAGTGTGAGGCAAAAGTAGGTAGTGTGTAACGCTTCTTATGCTGATTATTAATGAGAATACATTTGTCAAGTTAGGGTTTCAGTTTCTACTAAAAAAAAAATCTTTCCCTCCCCAAGTTTTACCCCTTAGGAGTCTTGGGCCTGAGAAATTTTCTCTCCCTCAAAAATGTCCACAAGTTCCTTCAGACAAATTCTCATCAGATCAGCGCTTGCCAACCTAAATTGCTGTTTAGGCTATATATTTTTTCAATACAGCTTGATTATTTTCAAATTAATTGCTTTCACCCTGACCCTCTGTTTTGTCCTAGCATCCTCTGGTAGAACTGCTTGCACATAGCACTTAGCTACAGGGAATGGGAATTTTTTTTTTTTGAGGTCCACAAAAGCTATTTAAATAATAATTTTGTTTCAGTAAAATTATATTTTTTTTTGATCAGTGGGAATAGTTATGGAGGTATCTTATGCCCAATGAGTATCGTCAATACTTATTGCCAACTCTTTGTGCTCAGGTGCCGTTGCTATAGTGGAAGGTCAAGCTTCTTTCATGATCTCCATCAGTAATTGTAAATAAACTTTGTGTGTATAGTAATTTTTATCTCCCATGAATACAGACTTATTTTATAAGGACATCCACATCCACCTCTAGCCTGCAAGTGTGTGTTTTTGTTCCTAGGACTGCTGTGTAAGTGAAGGAGAATGTGCAGATTTTAAAGGTTAAGGAACAGTTTGTGTTATTTTACCTAAAAAGAACACTTTTGAAATACACAAAATTTTCTTTTAAATTATTTCAGTTTTACTTAATTTGCATTTCATTTCTGTAAAAAGTAAAAGTATTTTAGTATGGATATGTGTTCCTTTCCCTTCTGTTTATCTAATTTTTGTTTTTTTGTAAATTACAGGTACTCAGATTAAAGCACATAAAATGGACTGATTTGTTTAAGGTAAGCTGTACTCATAAGTTGAACTGTTAATAGGGCAGTTATTAATTTCTTTGCATTCTCTCATGGTTTTGATAATGAACTTGTTTTCTGTAGTTTCATTAATTTCATTAATCACTGAATGTTAATATACAGCATTTTATAACTGTTGTAGGCTGATACCTTAGATCTACAATATGAAGCAAATATGTCTATCAAGAAACTACATTAGTGAAGTATAAGCAGGATGTGCAATGCCTTTCCTGAATGGAATCAGTATGAAAATCATTTAAATAATGATATAATAGATTGTCTGATTACAGTATTCAGGATGGGATGGAACTTACCAAATTATGTGCAGTATTTTTAAACCTTTTTATACATTCATGAGTTTTTAATGAACATTGTTTTTCTCTGTGCATAATGTCTTAATCAGATGTAATATACAGTATATATATATATATATATATATATATATATATATATATATATATATATATTATATATATATATATATATACAGGCATTCCCCCAAAACAGTGTTTATATTTTACAAATAATCGTTTTACGCTAATAATAATTGTAAACCAAAATCGTCATAATCCGAAAAAATCGTCGAAAATCGTAAAAAATCATAAGAAAACCTTACTCTTAATGCTTTTTGGTGCATTGAAAACGATGTAAACTGCATTTTTATTGAGTTTTTCATCAAAAAATGCCTCCAAATTATGATTATTCTGCCATTTTGGAGCCATATTTCTTCCATCAGATCGGCATACGACAGTATACATAAACCTCGAACATGCGTTGTAAATCGGGAAATAATTTCTGATTAATATATTTGAAAAGCGTCGTAACCTCGGAACATCGTAAGCCGGACCCGACGTAAACCGGGGACTGCCTGTATATATATACTGTATATATATATACACGAGGTATGTTCAATAAGTAATGAGAAAATGTCAGGAGAGACACTATTTATTTTCATAAGCTTACACAACTTTGTCTCCTTCAAAATAATTGCCTCTCGCAGCTACACACTTCTGCATTCGTATCTCCCAATCCTGGAAGACTTCCTCAAAGTCCTTTTTCAGTAATCCCTTCAGGTAACTTTCCGATGCCTCTTTCAGCTCCTCTGTTGACTGGAATCTGGTTCCCCTGAGGCTGTCTTTCATGCGTGGGAACAGGAAGAAGTTGCAAGAATCTAGGTCAGGTGTAGGGTGGGTGTTGTACCACTTTCATTCCCCTGTCGGCCATCCAGGTGGTCACCAGCGTTGGCTTGTGGCATGGGGCATTGTCCTGGTGGAACCACCACTGACCACTCCTCCATTGCTGAGGCCTCCTCTTCCTCATCTTCTCCCCTGAACGTTTTCAGAACAGTAAGGTAATATTCAGATTATTGACGGATGACCCTGAGAACCCATTCAATGTGAATGAGCCCCTAATTCTCAAAGAAAGGAATAACCATGGCCTTCTCTTGCGACCTGCTCATCTTGCCTTTTTTTGGGTCTGGGGAGGTCGATGCTTCCACTGAGCACTCTGACGTTTGCTCTCAGGGTCAGGTGAACACCCAACTCGTCTTTAAGTCACTACTTTATTCAGGAAACATGAATCAGCCTCTATCATTTCGGAGAATGTCAGTGCAACATTCCACACGAAACTTACCTCTTTGGAGAGGATCTTTGGCACGAATTTATCACAGACTTTGTAGAGCTTCAGATCTTCGGTCAGAACTGTCTCTACTGTGCCATTACTAATACTAACAGCTTCAGATAGCATCCTCACAGATATTGTGATGTCTTGCATCACTAACCTTTTGCACTTCCTCAATGCTTCCTCCTTAAATGCACATTTCGATGCTCCAGATCTGGGTTCATCCTCAACCTGTTCATTTCCGTCAGAAAATCTGTTAAACCACCGATAGAAACTTGCTTGGCTCATCTGTTCATCCCCATAGGCCTTTTAACATTCCATAAGCTTCTTGTTTGGTTTTTCTAAGTTTAACACAAAATTTGATGGCGTGACGTTGCTCCATGTTTCCCTGCATTTTGACAAGTGTTCACAGATCAGCAAACTGGATCAGACTGGTTCCACCACATTCACCGCTGCACTCAGACCTACAAATATAGAAAGTTGCCAGTTTGTCATTTTATAGAATATATGGATGTGTACTTCACCATGAAGTAGTATTTTGATCAAATCATATTTAGTGTCTCACCTGACGTTTTCATTACTTATTGAACAAAACCTCATATATATATATATATATATATATATATATATATATATATATATATATATATATATATATATATATATATATATATATATATATATATATATATATATATATATATATATATATATATATATATATATATATATATATATATATATATATATATATATATATATATATATATATATATATATATATATATATATATATATATATATATATATATATATATAATATATAATATAAAGTATATATATATATATATATATATATATATATATATATATATATATATATATATATATATATATATATATATATATATACATAATATATATATATATATATATATATATATATATATATATATATATATATATATATATATATATATATATATATTTATAATATATATATATATATATATATATATATATATATATATATATATATATATATATATATATATATATATATATTATTAAAAGACCTCATTCAAACTGGATGGTATTTAAAAAGTTTTTATTCAAATTCACTTCTGCTTTTTGTTGGACAAACAGTCCACATTATCAAGCATCCGCTGTGGGATACTGATAATGTGACCGTTTGTCCAAGAAAGCTTGTAACTTTTTTGAATAAAAACATTTAAATACCATCCAGTTTGAATGAGGTCCTTTAGTAATTCTACTAATGCACAGAACAATTGTGTATGTGATAAAGTTAATATATATATATATATATATATATAATCTCTCCCAATGAATATATAAATAAATAAAGTCAATGCCATAAAGGAAGGTGAAACAAAGGGGTGGTGCTAGGCCTTTCTCCATGTTAGTTTCACCATAAAAATTTTTGTGGGCTTTATTACAGCGGATGTCTAGTATATGTGAAGGGTAAATCTATCCCACAAAAAGTTTTATAGTGAAAGTTACATGGAGAAAGAAACCCCTAAGAACATTCTTAGCTTGCCTTATTTTAGTGGTTTTGAAACCATAAAATCATTGTTAAAGTCTTTTAATGTCTACTTGGTTTTTCCTATAATAACACAGTAAAAGGAATGTTAAAAAATATCCCTAAGGAAAGCAACAACATAATATATAAAATTCCATGCTTGGACTGCCCTTCTTTTTATACTGGCCAATCCAGTGGGGATTTAGAAGTACGAATTAAACAGCATGAGCATTCTGTCAAAACTGGGCAAACATTCAATGCAATATTCATTCAAGTGAAAACTCGCAAAGGATAAATTGGACTGAAAGTTCAGTCATTGCTAGATCGAAAGATTTCTCTTCACGAAATCTTTTAGAAAATGCTATTATATAGCTTACTTCCAGTTGTAATTTTAACCTTAACCCTGGCATGTATTATTTGGACCCCTGTATTAGTAAAATGTTCAAGTGTGACCTTAAAGATAAAACCACTGACTTAATTACTAATTAGCTACCCTATATATATTTTCTATGTATTCGTATGTTTAATATTTTTTTTGGTGAAAATGTTCACTTTGCAAAAATTGTTATTGTTTACCATATTGAGAATTATTGACTTTTATAACATATGTAATCAGCTTATTGTTTCCACAGTCATTTTTTGGTGTCAGTCCCTTTCCCTGTACAGGTTGACCATCACTAATCCGGCAATCAGTAGTCTGGAACAATCAGTAATCCGGCACAAATTTCGGCTAGAGTAATTTCTAATGTTTCGCACTAATTTTCAAATTTCCCGGGTCGCTGCGCTTAACTCGCTCACGTCATCGATTGGGTGGCGAGTGTGCTTGCATCAACAAACTGGTAGCCTAGCCTACATTATACTGAACTCTATTCACATATTAACAGTATTATACAAACATCAACATAACGAATGTGCATCTTTTTCATGGATCTTTTAAAAAGTTATGCTTTACTACATTGTTTCTAATTGCGTATATTCTCATATTGCTTTTGTATTATAAATTGCGATCAATGTTTTGTTTTGGGAATCGATATCGCGGTGTTTATTTCGCCGGATTTAACTAAGTTCAAAGCGCTTTTCTTGCTTCTAGTTAGCGTAAGTGAATATGGATACTTTATTTATATGGGACAAGGATATTTTTCATTATACGAAGTGTTTTTAAGTCGAAATATAACTTAAATACGTCTCGTTGTGAAATTAATTTAGCTATTTTTTTGTTAATATATGATGTTCGCGGGAATCGCAACTGGCCATTTTGGGGCACGTTTGTTTTGTGTAAAAAAAATCAAGATTCCGTTCGCTATTTTCTCTTGATTTCATCATAATACGAGCTTTACGTAAATATCTTTTATCGGCGTGAAAACAGTAGTAATTTGTATCCTTTCATGCCCAGTAGTTTTGATTAAAATACATTCTCTCCAGCTCTATTTACGGTCGAGTTTCATCCATGTTGCCGATGCACGATAATTTATAGTCATTAGCAGCTTGAACAGTGTTTTCTCAGCTTCAGCTACAACTTGCAGCTTAAAGTTGCTGTAGCAGTATATTTCCCTGTCAATCTTTTCTCCAAAGCGAATAAGGGTATAGTGTAAAAAATATATCAGTCCTATTGTACAGTACTTAACGTCATTTGTAACATAACTACAGTAATTGTGTATTACCGTACGATGGTTGAAATACAAGCAAAACAGTTGTTATCTGATACAATTATCAGCAAAACAACAGTTTCCCGTTCGGTTGTTTATGGCTGTACACATTTACGCAAGAGTATAACGTTACTAACAATACTTTTATCATTCTCTTTTACTTTTTTAACTAGCAGATGGAATAAAGAGATGGAGGAAAAGAAGTTTTTCTATTGTAAGGTGGTGTCTCTCGCTGCCCAATTGTACCTGCTGCCTGCGCCTGCACGAAATCTAAAAATATTTCCTAAATATTTTCGTACCGGTATTAATTGCTAGACCCATCGTAAACTTGAAACATCGTAAGTTGAATTATTGTAACTCGAGCACTACCTGTATTTGATAATTGTCTTTTCTTTATTAACCAACTTGTACTGATTTATGGGATATTTTAATTCTAAGATGAGGTGCTTAGTTACTGGGGTTCGTGTATTCTAGCCTAATAAATGGCTAATCCGGCAAAATGGCTAATCCGGCACCCTCCAGGTCCCAATGATGCCGGATTAGTGATGGTCAACCTGTATACGTAATCTGTTAATTGACTTTTTCCTGCTTCCAAGCTGTTGAATGTAATCTTTTGTAAAACCTCTTAAATATTTACCCCTGTTTTGGTAGTTCTACTAATTCTTCAACTGTGTTGGATTCTAGTTACATATTTTCCTTTATAATCCCTATCTGTCATTTATACAAGTTTTCTTTGTAAACTTATTTGAATATTTATCAGTCTGCTAAGTAAAGGACAGTAAGTCGAAAGGCCTAGCACCACTCTGTTGTTTCACTTTCCTTTGTAACATATATATATATATATATATATATATATATATATATATATATATATATATATATATATATATATATATATATATATATATATATATATATATATATATATATATATATATATATGTATATGTATATATATATAACAAGAAAGTGCCTATTAGGCAGTCATGTATCCCTTAAAATTTTCAAAAGAGTAAACATTACTTATGGCAAGTATAGTAGTTGCAATAGGAATATGAATATACAGTGGGACCTCACTTTAATGGACATTTTGGGAGTCTATCCTGTCTGCTAAGTTTTTAGATCACAGGCAGTCCCTGGTTATCTGCGGGCTCGGTTATTGGCAATCCAGTTTTACGGGGCTTGTCTAGTGATGAAAGTCTGCGTTTTTAGGTGCCAGAAATCTCTGATTTCTGCTTATCAGCGCTGATAATCTGTATTGGCGCCAATACATACCTAACAGAGACACTGATCTCCAGTTATTGGCATTGATACTCAGTTATCGGCGCTGATAAGTGCCAAAAATCACTGATTTTCGTTCATCAGTGATTTTCACTTACTGTCACGCCGTCAGAACGGAACCCCCGCCAATAACCAGGGACTGCCAGTAGTTTATTTCCAAAGGCTTATCTGGCTCGCCAAAACTGTGACCCTTAAACACATCAAATCACTAAGCATTGCTCTTTCAAACCCCAAATCATGTTGCTATACTGTACTGACATAACCTTTGCCATTCAATTAAAGAACTTTATCCATTTCTTAAACAACCTAAAGAATTTTCAGTTCAGCCTTACCATATTTAGAGTGAATTGCACAAATCCATGAGTGAGGAAGAATTAGGATTGACTAGCTACAACATTGGAAAGCATGAAGGAATTCAAGCCTCTGCCTAATTGAACAGAGGTTCAACATTCCGTATCATTTTATACCTCCTCATCCCTTTTATCTTCCAAGAGCACTATCACATTAGAGAGGAATTTTGATTGTACTGTCCTGTGGCATATATACGTACCTTGATCCGTAAACTAGAGCAAGGGTGTGGAGTTCTTCAGTTGGAACATGCACCCAATTCCACCGTTCTCTGTTGTGAGTCCTTCTTCTGGAAGGAGTGGCAGATGATTACGGCCTGTACTTGACCACGATGAGTCTTGATCATCTCTTGATGGTTGCTTGTCTCAGAAGATATGGTCAAACATGTGCAACATTATGGTGTGGTCATAAACCATGCTTTTTGTGAAGAGTAGCCATGCTCTGGCAGTGGAGTCATAATGTCTTCTGTGGTACTTGGTCACCTGACACTGCCTACAATTCAGGATTCCAAAGATGGGAGTCATCTGAACAACATCATGTGTCTCCCATTCCACTTTTATATTTTGGAGAACAGATTTCTAGAAAAGCAAGGTACCATAAAAATTATATACAGTACTAGTCCCAAAATCAGGTCATTGCTTTGTTTGATATCCATGTGTCTTTTTTTGGAAGGTCTCAGCTGCTGCTGGCTGAGCTGTCACTGCCGTGTTAGCCACCTCTTGTTCACCACCTCTTGTTCACAATGCCATGTTGTTTAAGAAATCTTTACAGCCACCCATAAGAAACATTAAGATTTTAAATCTTTGTTTCTGATGCTTTTTGAAATGTAATTTTCACTAGTTATCATGAAGAGTGATGACGATGCTCTTTTTTTTATACCTTTTTAATTTTCTTAGTCAGTTTGCAGCTGTCATCTTCAATTCTAGCCCCCTCACTAATACCCCTGCACCTGACATTTACACAAACCATCAGTGCACAATATCATCATGCTTCTCATGTGTGCTGTGATGTAAATCCAATACATTTGCAGTATATTCTTTGGAAGTATCCACACAATTTTTCTTTGGCATATTTGCATAATTTTTCTTTAGCTGCATGAGATCAGTTGCTGCTGTATGACTTAGACTAGCCACATTTCAGCCTTTATCCATCTTGGTAGGAAGATCTAACTCTGCACATCTTTTAAATGATTGCATGTGACACCATGCTAGAAAGCATGTTGTCACATGATTATGATACAACTGATCAGTTAACCACAAATGATCTACCAAGATCACATGACATGGTCACCAGATAATGAACAGTAGCATGTGGTCATAAGACAAAGGATCATTTAGAAAACTAATTACACAGCTAAGGATGATGTCACATCCAGTAACAGACAGACAATGAAACGGGTACAAATTCTGAGCATCCTGGATTGAGATACACACTGAGTTGACTGATGGCAACAAGTTTGAACGGGGAATGAAAAGCGTGCCTCCTTGATGGTCTTGCTGGTTATTGAATTTGTATTTTAGTTACTGAACTAGACATATATTTTCATGGAGAGTTTATTTTATGGTGCTGTCCAATAATCTGATGCTCCACTGTGCTCTTGTTAAGTAACAGTAGGTTCAAAGATTTGTTTATTTGTTTTTGCTCGTATTTTGGTGCTTTTGTACCTGATTTTCAGTGTTGAATCTTGTGTTACATGCAGACTTTCAAATTTTTTTACGTATTATAATGAAATGTAGGGAACAGTTTATGGCATGGGATACCACTGACTGGCCTTTTTTCCTGAAATACATTCCTGTGGTAGTATTGCAAAAAGTTGTCATTTTTTTTTTAATATTAATATTATAGTATATTGGGAAATATTGGGTAAGTATTCACTATTTTCTATGCAACAAAAATTAATATCCATGTTATATAGTACAGTATGCACATGTAAACAAGAAAAGCTAATCTGATTTTAAAAGTCATTTAAACATATTTTTGGTTTAACACAGATGTGTAATGGAAGATGTATTTCTGCTGTCATTTATTGTTGTCAGTAGTTTAACCAGCCCACACTTCCTAGCCGAAATATTTTTTTGTAAATGCAGTACTAGTAAATATCCAAACCTCCTGGTAGGAAATGTATAATGTAATGTATTATTAACCAACAGTAAAATCAAGCCCATGAATTTAATTTTTAACCGTTGAAGCCCATTCAACTTACATTCATAATAGTGTTTATTGAAAATAAAAATCCCAAGCATATTGGTTTGAGGCTGGAAATATGAAACAGATTGTGCTTCCTCTTCTTTACATAATTTTGGTATGGATTGAAGTACATTTTTGATAATTGTTATTGGGACCACAAGTATTTTGGCCATGTCACAATGCATTACATGTTCACCAGTACATTGAAGTGTTCAACTTACTACCTTACCAAAAGTTTCATGTCACAATGCATGTACAATAAACCCACAACTTATTCTTGGATTATGTTTCTCAGGTAGCCAATAGAATATAATTGTTAATATAAGGTCAATTAAGTAGACCACCTAGTCACATATCCAAATACTCATGTGGCCATTATAGAGGAAGAAATGATTTTTTAGCTTGAATTACCTTGCTCATGGAAATCTGAGAGTTAGAGTATACCAGACTGTATAGCCCTATTGTATGTTAGCAGATAGTCAGTTTGTAATTTTTGTTATCATTTTGTAAACATATAAATATATTTTGTTTCCATCAACTTTTTGTATCCCTGACTTTTATATTTTACAAATTCTTTTACAGAGTATTGAAACCAAAAGTACTGAGTGCCACATATATTCTGAAGTAAATAATGGCTAATCTTTGTATGAGTTCCAAAGAGGTTAGCTTGCAGATCACAAATGGTTAGACGTGTACTTCATTGCTCAAAGAGGTTAGCTTGCAGATCACAAATGGTTAGACGTGTACTTCATTGCCAATGGCAGAAATCTTAAGCATGTGAGAGAAATTCTTGCTATTCCTCTGTATACATTACATTTAAAGTATTAAGATTCTATTTTTATTTTTAAACAATGTTAGCAACATCTGTTGTGTACTAGATGTAGTTCATGATTTCTTCATGGGTAATGACTTGGCATTTGTATTGTAGTTTGTAGTATACAATATTTTATTTTCTAGTATACAAACGGGAAAAAGTCGCAAAACTATAAATACTATTTTTAGTCAAAGGGAGCCGCGAGAGCCTCATGCAGTTACGTCTGCCTTAGGCAGCGCCCCGGCTAAATCCCTTATCAGAGAACTTATAGCACATATTCATTCCGGTTAACGGAAGCTTGTCACTATTGTGATAGGATATCAGGTCTCGGGGGGTCTGCACTTTGACCCCCTATCCGCCGCATTGATGAATCAATTCATGGCTAAACATCTCCACTGGTTACACCTTTCCATTTGTGCTTCCGTGGCTAATTCGAATGAATCGGGTCAAAACGCAACTACGCATCTACTGCGCATGCAATATTTTTATTAGGTTAAATCTTATGAAATATATACTGTATATTAGAAACTTATTTCGTAAGTAGAGTATCTGTAAAGATTAGATTTTATTTGGTTAAATCCTTTAAAATGTAGTACACTAAACTTTTGTTTAATTATAAACCCATTACTTATAATCAACCCATATTTTTGGTCTTTGAATGTCCCAGACACTTCAGTTTTTGTTCAACAAACAAAAAAAGGGCAACAGTAGCACATGCATCTGTTGATCCTTTGGTGAACTGCCTCACTTTTTTGTGCATCCATGGTGTTTTGCAGAATTCCCCAGATCTTAGCTGAATTCAGGATTTCCGAAAAGCTTTGAAATAGTTTAATTCATTCTGTTTGAGTACAGCAGTTAATTTATTTTAGCCTGTAGGTAAAACTGAATAAGGCAGAGGTAAAATTTGTAAAGCTGAGAGTGTTCAGGAATGGAAAAGAATGTAAGTGAAAGAGAAAATTTTTGAGGTGAAACTTGCCCTCTATCATTTACTTTATCTGTGACTACTTGGTATGGGTTCAACAAGTGTTAAAATTTAAATAATTGTTAATGAAAACTCCTGATAGTTACCTCCACTCTTTGGAAGGTGGGGGTAAGACAGCAATCATTTTGGTTGTCAGTCTTCTCTTGTTGATGAGACTGGCTAGTGTAGACAAGTGCTCTGAATTTTGGTTTGTTTTCTTGATTAATGAATTGGATTGTCTGGATTTTGGTTTGTTTTTGACAGTATGGAGTCTTCTTCTCAATCTTCCCTATTGAAATCTGTTAGATTTGTAAGTAAGTGGTTGTAAGACCAGATTGGGTTCATTAAGTGCAATACTCATGAAATATGCATGGATCATTCAGGATAAATTGTGATTAAGACAACCGTTGTGATCATTGCAAGAATAGGTTTTTGGAAGAGATAGAGAAGATGGTAAATTGCCGAATTAGAAGAGAGGACGCAATTAGAAAAAGAGTAAAGAGAACGGATAGTCTTGAATCTAGGTCTTCTTTAGAATTAACACCTGGTCAAGAAGATAGAGATAGGTTTATAGTTTCTTCTGTAATGGATATAGATCCTTCTACATCCACTAAGTCAGATATTGATTCAGTTAAATCTAAAATTGAATTTTTGTGTAACAAATTTGAGTCTTTTGCATTGAATAATGTTTCTAGTGCATTGGCAGGCACAGTGTCCCCTCGTTAGTTTGGCCACTCCGTGGGTGCAGCCTTGTTTGTCAGCTTGGTGCCCCCTGCTGACAGGCCTGGTAGTCCCAAGGTTTCCAGACAAGGACTAGCATCCCAGGATGTTCAAGGACTGCCCTCTGTCTCCTGTCTGCGAACAAACGTAGATTGCGTTCGCCTAAGGACAGGCATGGTAGGGGTAAAAGGTCTAAGCCTTCATGTCTGACTCCGTTCTCCCACATTTTTTTAGTAATTCGACTGAGCCAGACAACCAATCACGATCCGTAGTGAGTGCTGCCATTGCTCCTGCAGTCGTCTCTAGGAGTTCTGAGTCCATAGCTAGGCATACAGGTACTAAGAGTTTGTGCCAAGTCTCCCATTCTGTCGCTGATGGTCCAAGTTTTGATTTCATCAAAGCTGCAAGTATGTCTGCATCCGAGGCTTTTGTGGCTTTTATGGGCAGTCTTTCTGAAGCAAAGGCTAAGTGTACCAGATGTTCGCATTCACCCATAAGCCCACCAAGTTCTGCTAGGCATTCGAGGCTGCCGGAGGCATCGAGTCCACGTGCACTTTTGCATATGTCTTTGTCAAGGCCACAGGAGTCGTCAAGTCTGCATAAGGTGTCAGCATGTCCACAAGAGATGGCAGGTTGTAGAGATTCATCAACGCCACTGTTAGTGTCACTGCTGTGGAAGTATTTGAGTCGTAGGATGAGTGAGGCGTTAAGTTTGCGCAAACAGGTCCGTAGTGGCCTCAGTGGGGCACATCAGCTTTTCCATTGTCAGAGGGTGTCACCTAGGAAAAAGGGTTCTCACTTCCCTGTGTCTGCTGTATTGTTTCCATCCAGTGTTGAGAGACCTTTCAACATCAATTATCAGCCAGAGTGGATTACAAGAATTTTACCTCCTGGTCTTGCAAGACCATTTGGTTTTAAGGCTGCTACTTTTGTCTTGGTTGGGGAAGACTCATTTAGGCATGGCTCTTCCTGTCAGCATTCTCCTTTGCTGCTTCTACAGATTTTGAATAAGGAAGAGGAACACTTAGGACTTGTCCCCTCAGTTTTTAAGGAGCTGGTTCAGTTGTGTTTGAACAGGTATCCGAACTGGTTCAGCTGTGTTTGGACATATCTGCAGTTCTTTTCGGTCAAGTCTTCTAAGGCTCCATGCTCTCTAAGAGCTTCCAGGTTGGGGTCTGACTCTTAACATCTCCATTCCTTTAAGCTTTTAGATTCTGTACTCGAGAGATTTGGTTCTATTGCACAGGGTTACCCTAAGAAAATCTCCTCTAATAGATCCTCTTTTGTATCTCCCTTCCTGCCTGCTAGGAAGGCTACAGTGGATCAAATGGGAACTTCTCCTCTTTTCTCCCGATCTGGCAGTGGATGGCACATTTTAGTCCATAATTTTTCCAGCCAGGGGAGGTGCACTTTCAATAGGCAAGTTGCATTTCTCAATTCAAGAGCCCAAGAATATGTATAAGAGTTTGGATAATGCCATTGAAGCTAAGTCTTTCAGTGAAATCATGCTGAACACTGTTGAATAATGTTTGATTGACTTTGGCAAACTTCTTCCTCCTTTGGTCAGGGATCCTTTTGTTAAGGCCTTAAGGTTTTTTGCTTCCCTAGACAAGGCTTTTCTTGATGTGATAGGGGAGTTGTCTCAAGTCATGAGCAACCTCAAAGTTCACAGGAGAGAGCAAACAGGTGCTAGTTTGAGCTTATCCCTTCGGAAAGATAAAAGACGACAAGCTGTCTGCGTCTATAGTTGCGGAGACTGAGAAAACCGAAAATAGAACTTTTATCCACTAGTCCCAGGCCTCTAAAGGGGAATCTCCTGCCTCTTCCTCTTCCTTTAAACACTCTTCAGGCAATACTACCTCTTTTTCTAGGTCAACTTAGGAAGGAAGAATGTGTCCTATTGGCAGCAAGGTTTCAGATCTTGTTCTGCAAAGGGAGGGACATTTAACTCCTCCACTTATGGCAAGAATCTTAAGTCTGATAAAGAATAGCTTCTCAAGCCCTCGGGTACCTGTGGGTGGCAGGTTGGGCTTCTTCGCTCAAGTGTGGGAATGCTTAGATGTAGACACGTGCAAAGAAGGTACTGCGTGCTTTTGGAAGGGCATTGCATTCCTTTCAGGAGTTTGCTGCCTCTTTCAAACTGTCCCATAACCTTTCAGTCATACAGAGGCAATGTAGAGAAGAGATGAGTGTTGAATCAGGAAGTCTCTTCTCTGTTAGAGAAGGTGCAATAGAGGAGATACCGGCTATGTCACCAGGTTTTTACAACAGGCTATTCCTTATTCCAAAGGCCAAAGGAGGTTGGAGGCTTGTCCTGGATGTGTCCAAGCTCAACCTCTATGTTCAGCTGTCCCCTTTTTCCTTGGAGTTGGCCTCCATGGTCTTAGCCAACTTGGAGAAGGGGCTATGGATATTTATGGCGAACATGAAAGATGTGTACTTTCATGTCCCCATTCACCAACATTTAAGGAAGTTCCTAAGCTTTGTCTTTGGGGAAAGACATATCAATATTTAGCTGTTGGTTTTGTGCTGTCTACACCTCAATTTTTCACCAGGGTGCTATCCCCCATTGCAAAATGGCTTCAATTATCAGGAGTAAAGATACTTCTGTACCTGGACAATTGGATTATCATTGCGAGGTCCAGGGAGGGTTGCCTGAGGGCTTAGCAAAAGCCCTAGGCTTACTTATAAACATTGCAAAATCTTCTCTGGAACTGACACACAGAGTGACCTACCTGGACATGGTGATCAGTTCGGTTCTTTTCAAGGTTTTTCCAACACTTGCTTGAGTAGACAATCTCTTATCAATCATAAGAGAATTCACCTCCTCGGAGAGCATGCGAGCTAAATGCTGGCTGTCTCTCTTAGGTCACATGTCTTCTTTGGAGAGTTAGGCCCTGGTGCTCAACTACAGATGAAAGTGCTTCAATTGTACTTGAAGAGGCACTATCATAGAGAGACACAGCCAGTCCATGAGTTGATGCTGTGGAGCCAAGAACTGTTCCCTTAACTCCATTGGTGGATGTCCAAAGAGGTGCCTCTTGCAGGAAAGTCCCTAGAGTCCGATCCCAAGCCTCTCACTGTGTTCAGACACCTCAGATGAGGGTTCAGGTGTAGTTATGGGGAATCAGGTCGCTTCAGGAGTATGGTCACCATTTGAAGCAAGTCTTCACATGAAGTACAAGGGGTTGTTTGCTATCCAGGAGGGGCTACAGGACCTGGAAAGTGGAATGACCAACAAAGTTTTCTGCCTTCTCGGATAACTCGACATCTCTGGCTTATCTAATTAGAGAAGGGGGATTGAAGTCAGAAACTTTGGTAGCCATCACCATGGATTTACTCCTCTGGACAGACGAGAGGAGTATGTCCTAATGCCCCAGTTTATGCTTGGTCAAATGAATGTTCTGGCAGACATGCCAAGTTGTCTGGGACAGGTCCTCTCCCATGAGAGTTTGCGAGGCAGTTTGGAGAGAGTTTAGCCAACCTCTCTACGATCTCTTTGCAGCAAAGCTGAATCATTTTCTCCAGTTGTACGTTTCACTAGTTCCGGATTCTCAAGTCTGGGCAGTAGACGCTATGGTTCTAGATTGGACAAACTTATTCATATATGCCTTCCCTCTGCTTCCGCTGTTGAAGTAGGTGCTCAAGAGGTTGAGGGAATCCGGGAACACTCCCATGATTTTGGTGGCCAAGGAGGCATTGGTTCACAGACCTGGAAATCTCAGTAGAAGTTCCCAGACAGTTATCTTTTTGGACAAATCTTCTTTGACAGGCGGGGACAGGGAAGCTTCACGGAAATATCAACTTGCATGGAAACTGTTGACAAGCTCCTCAGCTCTAGATTCTTTTTAAAGTCGTCTAGGTACTCTATCCTCACTGCAAAGAGAAAGTCCACTAATATATTATATCAGAAACAGTGGGAGCTATATAGATCATGGTGCAAGTCTAGGGGCATTTCTTGTCTTTGTGCCACCATTGATAATATAATAAAGTTTCTTCGATTCTTGTGATGTGCCAAATGTTTGTCTTTCACCTGCATCAAAGGCTATAAATCTATACTGGCTTCTGTTTTAAGGCGTACTGGATTGAATATTTTGGAACGATGCTGCCTTACACGTAGTGTTTGCTCGTTTCAGTTGGAAATGCCAAAGGTTCTGCAAAAGCCATTTTTATGGAACCTGAACATTCAAAATGACACCTTAAGAGGCACTCCTTTTGAACCCCTGAGAGAGGTTTCTCTCAAGGCTCTTTCTTTGAAAACTCTCTTTCTGGTGGTCTTGGTTTCGGCCAAGAGTAGGTGGATTGCAGTCAACCCTCGGTAACGCAGGGGTTAGGGACTACCGCCACCTGCGGTCAGTTGAAATCCATGATAAGTCGGAATCCCCCCCCGCCCCTAAAAATGCTTATAACAGCTTATTTTAATAGTTCAAACACCAAATATACCTTAAGCCATCATCCTAAAACACTTTAATATCATTTCAAAATCATCTTGCAACATTACTGTACCTGTTAAAATACATATACAGGCAGTCCCCAGTTAACAGTGGGCTTGGTTAACGGCGATCCGGTTTTATGGCGCTTGTGTAGCAATGAAAATTGGCAATTTTTAGCGCAGAAAATCGCCGATTTCCGCTTATCGGCGCCAATAATTGGGTATTGGCACCGATACATACCTAACAGAGGCGCAGATAACCGAAAATTGGTGCTTTTCGGTTAGCAGCGATTTTCGGTTATCATCACACCCTCAGAAACGGAACCCCGCCGATAACCGGGGACTGCCTGTATGGCTTACAGCTACGTGTGAACACACTACAACTGTTACTGTACTCTTACCAAGGCGAAAACTAATCAAGTTATCCTTATATTCAGGCACGTACATTTTCTTTCATACAGTAGTATTCAAGCCTTACCTTTTTCTGTTAATGCAGATATGGATGACACTGGTACATTCTCGAGTACAGTAAACCCCCCGTAATTACATGGGGATGTGTACTGCAACCCTCCCCCCCACGAATAGCTAAAATCTGTGAATACTTAAAACCCCTCTAGAAACACTTAGAACTGCCTATTTTGATAGTTTAAACACAAAAAAAAACTCTAAAAATGCTTATGCCTGAGTATTTTAATAGTTTTATCACAGCAAGTGCATTAAGTCATGAAAATGATATGAAAATACAGTCATTAGTGAATATTTCTCAGTGAAAAATACTGCGAATGGGCGAATTTTCCGCGAATAATGTGTAGATACATTCCACAGAGAAATCCGCGAATACGTGAGTCGGCGAATAGTGAGACTGTGAGTATGGGGGGTTTACTGTACAGAGAACAGTTAAGTACTGTGCCTAAATACTGTATTTAAATATGCATTGAAAAAATTTACGAAATAATGAGAAGTTTTAAGATTATGTAAATCATACGGATACCAGTGATGAATGTTGATTGAAGATGATGATGAATTAGCTGTGCAGTCATGAGCTTTGTGTTTGGAATTTTCGGGGGGGGTGGTTTTGGAACAAACATTTTTAAGAAAAAAAAAATATTGTACATTTTATTGATATTTGAGTGTGTTTGCATTAATATTAATACAGGCAGTACCCGGTTATCGGCAGGGGTTCCATTCTGAGGGTGTGATGATATCTGAAAATTGGTGATTTTCAATGCTTTTTTGGCGATTTTCGGGGATTATCTGCGCTGAAAAGCTCTGATTTTCGGTTATTGGCGCCTCTGTTAGGTATGTATTGGTGCCAGTACCCAATTATTGGTGCTGATAAGCGGAAATCGGCGATTTTTGGTGCCGAAAATTGCTGTTTTTCATCGCTGGACAAGCGCTGTAAAACCAGATCTCCGTTAACCGAGCCCGCTGTTAACCGAGCCTGCCGTTAACCGAGCCTGCCGTTAACCGGGGACTGCCTGTATTTGAAAATTAGTAAATCATATTTATCATAAAAAATGTACTGTATTCAATCACGAAATTACAGTTAAATGAAAATAGAACGACAGGACAGGTTCAGCAGATGTAAACAAACCTAACATTTCGTTCAGAGGTAGTCCCGTATTTCTACAAACTACCCATGTATTTTAGGTATTCTCTAATATCACCTTAGAACACTCTAATATCATTTCAAAATCATCTTACAATACAGCAAAATATCAATAAAATGTACAGTATGCGCAGTACACAATGCACAAAATATCAATGTTGTTATGCTCAGTACCCTGTGTATATGATGCACAAATGATCCAGCATATGTGCCCAGCTTCCCAGTTCACAAATATTCCTCTACTGTGCATGTGTTGCGTATTGATGATGACTTTGCGTATCTTTTTGAATTGTGTCCTAAGATGCCTCCTAAATGCCATGCTTTTTCTAAGGCTTCTGGCAAAGAGCCTAAGTGTCAGAGGAAGGTCACAACACTCCTTGGTGGAGATGAAGTCGGCACCCTCGTTGATGCTAACTCTGACCCCTTGACAGACCAGGATTTGGAAGAGCTGACGAAGTCTGTCAGCGAGGAAGAAGATGCAGCAGGTTCAGGGGATGGGGACAAGCAGGAGGAGGATGAGACCATTTCCACCCTAGCCCGTTGAAGGTAATACTGTGTATTCAGGGGAAGGACTTCCACTGCATGTGGTGCTGTAGGAGACCACCCCTGACCATACAATTCCTGTTGGGCTCCACCTCTTCCTTTGCCTTTTATAGGCATTCCAGGAGTTGCTTTTCCTTTTCCTCGGTACGAGCATCTTTGAATGCTTCGAAAGAGATTCTTTTGCTGCTGTTATCCTTCTGTTTTTGAGAGAATCCTTTAGGGATGATTGGAGGCTTATGTGACTTTGAGTCATAACAAACCTTCTTTGGTTTAGGAAAAGGAAACTCTAGAATCCTTTGCTTCCTGGATTCCATTTTTCTAAGGAGAGCGTATACAATTCTGTTGTCGGGCTTGTTCATCAAGTTGAGCCACAACAAACTCCTCAAAAAGGTCTTGATAAAAGGGGGTAGAATGTAATAAGGAGGTTACTTTGGGAAATAACATATTGGAGTCTGCCAATGTTTCCATGTGAGCCTTTATGCGACACTAGAAAATCATGGATTGCTCCCCATAGGATCTGCATAAATGATTTGGCCACAACAGCAAGTATTTTTTTGGAAGATTCTGGAAACCTTCTAAGGGCAACTTCCAGCATATTAGTAGAGGTTATGATACTGGCATGAAATTCAGCCAAGGCTGTCCACTCTGAGATTTTTCTCATGGGGGTCCCAACTGCTGAGTAGTCACATCCAGAGGGAGCTTTTTCCTTTCAAAAGGAAGGACAAGTGTTGCCCATTCTTTAGTAGAATTATCAGACACTGGGATGACAGAGGCAAATTGATTTAATTTTGCCATTGCCTCTTGTTTCCCAGTTACACAAAATTCTGAAAATCTGCCTTCACATGATTAATTATTTTAAAGGTGAAGGGACAGAAAGCTGGGGTTACCTGGTGAGCATGCTGGGTCTTATCCAAAATGGATGTAGAACTCCATTTTCCATTAACCTAGTAAAGGGTTTCTTCTATGGCTTTCAGTGCTATATGTATTCATAGGTAGGATAACTGTCTCCTTCGGCAGTTTCTCAGTGCGTACTGAAGGAGGGGACGAGGTGCCATCCTGTATTAGGAAACGCTGCTTTGTCTCAAAATGCTATATGTTCAACTTCAATCACAGTTTTCCTTTCATTAATAAGATACTGTATTTACCATCAGGAGAAACAATACACATTGAGGCATCGTGCCAGGGATTGGCAGTATCATCAGGAGTGGTTACTGGAGCCCCTACTATCTTTTGGTTTGAAATTTTGTAGGCCAAACTGGCTGTATTATTGCTACCAGTCCGAGCTCTGACACCAAACTCTACCCAAGCAGATTGTGAAGCCACTTTATTCTTTTGGTTAAAGGCCGAGAAATTCTTATGCCTTACATGTAATTTTGTGTCCAGGATTGACCTGGTTTCCTCTTTGGATTCATGGATAACATCTCTGATATATTGACTTTCAGTAGCAAGGACATCCTGTTTTATCATAAAAACTGTATACTGTATTTAGTTACAAAAATAAGATGAAAATACAGTAATTAGTGAATATTGCTCTATGAAAAAATCTACGAATTAGTGAATTTTCCGTGATATATTTGGAGATATGTTCCAGAGAAAAATCTGCTGTTAACTGAAGACGCGAACACTGAACCACAGTATAGCAGGGGTCCACTATGCAAGCAATATCATCATTGGTAGGATTTTTACATAATGGGGCAGAACTATCTTTTTTGGCATCCTTGCATGCTAAGAGTGATGTCAAGGCCAAAGCTCCTCCGAGTTTTCTCTGTCCCCTCTCTGGCAATACTAACTCTGGAGGAAGAAGAGCTACTTTAATGCACTGTTAGGGCTCTGAGGATTTATATGTCCTGTCTTAAACCATCAAGGAAGCAGTGTAAGAATCTATTTTGCTCTGTTAGGGCTTTCTTAATTAATTCCTTAATCCTGGAGTCACACCAGGCAGTGTCTCCACAGGTTTGTACCTTATTAAAGGTGAAACTGCATGATGTCAGAGCGGTTGGTAACTCTTTCTAGGCTGTCTAGCTTTGGCAGAGCAGTGGAAGTGTAGCTTTGTGTTCGATTCTAACTACTTGAGGACGTCAAGATCCAGTATGAAGACTGCCTTACATTAGCACCTTTAGTTTCAGCACGGGAGATTATCTCCTAGTCTTTCCTTTATGTGTTACAAACAAGTAAAAGTTCTTTCCGAGTTTGAACATGGTATTTTACTCTACCTTTGTTTTTAATCATTTTGCAAAGTCATTCACTTTGTTTTCTCTTAGATGAGGGCAAACAAAGTCTTTTTTTAGAGCAAATAATGTTTGTCTTATGTTGCAGAGCCATTGCTCCTAACTGGAAAAAGCTACCTTGAGCTGATTAAGTACCGATTTTTCTTCCAAATTGTTCTTGTTGTTTTGGGTGTGAGGTGCCACAGCAACTCAGTTAAGTAGGTGATAAATCTTTAGGGATCGTGGTTTAGTTATGGTGGTTGTAATTCCCGTCAGCTCTGCAGGCCTGAGGCACAGAGGCCTAATTGTTATTCTGAGTTTCACAATTAACAGCCAATGGACATATTTAGGGTCCATGTTTCACCTCCTATGATAGTGGACCTCGCTTGATGGTGATCCTCATCCAACAAGTACTTGCCGTGGGATCATATTCATCAGGTAAGCAGCGGTGAGGATATTCCTAATATCTGATAATGTGGTTTGTTTTGTTTTTTAAGAAAGTTTCTTGTGTGTTGTCTCCCAAGATAAGTAGAGTCTATAGCTTTTTATGTCGACGTAGTATCTTTGTGTATGAGCGCAGGCTTAGTAATACAGTGCCTGCTCCAAGGAGTGGCATTTCTGCAGACTGCAATAACTACAGGCCAATCTCTGTTCTCCTTATGCTCTCCAAAATTGCTGAAGAACTTATTTCTAAGCCACTGTATAAATATGTGGAATCTAAAGGACTGTTAGATGATAGTCAGTATGCATACAGGAAGCAGTTAGGTACCTGTGATGCTCTTTTAGATTTTACATGCCATTTGCAAGGGAACTTTGATGAGGGTTTTAAGTGCAGCATAATTCAAATAGATTTCGGTGTTGCTTTCGATTCAGCAAATCACAGGGCTCTTATTTATAAACTTAGGAATCTTGTAGTGGGTGGATATATTTTAGGATTACTTCAAGATTTCCTTACAGGTAGGTAGCAGCAAGTTGCTGTGGACAGGATCTTTAGTGAACCAAGACCTATTGTGTCTGGAGTTCCCAGGGTAGTGTTCTTGGTCCACTGTTATTTTTAGCGTGTACAAGTGATATGGTTGTTGGCCTGGAAAACAATGTTGTTCAGTATGCCAGTGATGCAGCACTTGTTGGTGTATTAAAGTCTCTTCTTATGAGAAATGTAGCTGCCCTCAGCCTCAGTTGAGACATGGATCGGATCAGGGAATGGTGTAGTCAGTGGGATATGAGGCTGAACTCCAGTAAAACGAAAACACTGTTGATTAGCAGATCTCGTACAGATTTTTCAACTCATCCTCCCCTTCAGGTGGATGGGGCTGCTGAATGAGTCTGAAGCTGTAACCATTCTATCTAAATGTAACTTTTGACTCACATCTAACTTTTGAGAAACATCTAATGAAAGTTTCAGCAAATGCCACACGAAAGTTAGGTATTGTTCGTAAGGTCTCATATATTTATAACATTGATAAAATCAGTGCATCTTGTTTTAGGTCATTTGTATATCCTTTTAATAGAATATTGTTCTCCGATGTGGATGTCTGCTTCTGCCAGAGATTTATCTCTTAGTGGTTTGTGGTGGTAGGTTTGTCCCTTAATAGTTGTAGTTATGACTTGGACCATCAATGGATGGTCTCTTGTTTGTCACTTTTTCATAAGTTGTATTTCAGCAGAGATCTTTCACATTAACAATTGAACCTTGATCCCCCTTTATCTGCCGAGAGCAACCAAATTTACTGAACAGCAGCACCAGTATGCAGTAACTGCCTTGCTGTTGAACTTCTCAGTTTCAGAGGTCCTTTATTCCTCACACTGTTGGACTGTGGAACAGCCTCAGAAGTTCAAGCGAAGATGCAGTGCGTTACTACTCTAATACGATTCTTCTTCCATTTTGATACATTTTTATCTATTTACTGTTTTTTTTCTTTTTTAGTAAGTGGGATCATTTCTTTCTGTATTTCCCTTTACTTCCTCTCACTTCTTCCTAATGAGCACCATATTCTTTGGAAGCTTGAATTCAAGTCAGTGACCCCTGTAGGCTTGTTCCATATGAATAGGTTTCATCTACTGAATAATAATAATAATAATAATGTGTGTAATAAAAATCAACAATTACATATTAAATATGTTACCATGTAATTGTAGATTTTATTACAGATTGTTTTTCATGAAATTGTGAATCTCTCAGCAATAGTAATAATAATAATAATAATAATAATAAAGGGGATTTTGACAAAGGAAAAATCTATTTCTGGAGAGGGGACCGTGTCACCCGGTGAAAAAGTCCATTCAGCACTTATTTCTAGGTAATTCCGTTGCTAGATACCAGAGAAAGCTAAATGAAACGCTAGAGTTACTACCCCAGAGCGAGCTCCATTAGATGGAGTCGTGTATGGAAAAGGGTGAACTATATAAACACGGAACCTTATCCTATAGAGATCCCAAAGTCAAAAGTCCCACTGAGAGGTGCCGTTACAAACCCATGCACCACTCGCGGACTGTACACAAATCACCGCTAGCCACATTCCATGAAAGCACCACCCCACTAGAATGATGTTTACTATGGGGGGGAGACAACATACGACAGGGGTGGGTCACCGGGTGACATGGTCCCCTCTTCAGAAATAGATTTTTCCTTTGTCAAAATCCCTTTTCTGGATCGGGTCCCGTGTCAGCTGGTGAAAAATTAACAGAGAAATAAATATCATTCTTATACTGTAAGAGATAACAAAATGTAAGAGGAACAGAAGACCAAAGGTCCACCAAACAATTTAATTGCTAGCAATAATAACAAGTAATGTACAAATGGAACTGGTGGGAGCTTAAAATTAACATGACAATGTAAAAATATACTTAAACAAAATAAATATACAAAACTGTAAACATTATAACATAAATGTGTCACTTGGACAAAAATACAGATAACACGGTCAGGGGATATGGTCAAGGCACGCCTGACTGAAATGACTGTAAGGGGATAACTGAGGCAGTGGAGGAAGAATTGACTAGGAATCAGAAAGGGTTCTAGAGGGAGGGACAACATTCCCTGCCGCGACTGTTGAGAATTTAAGGGCTTCTAAGGATTTCAAATAGTGACGTTTGAAAACTAAGGGTGACTTCCAACCAGTGTACTTGGTAAGATCCATGAAATTCATGTAATGGAAGTAGTTAATGGAGGTGGCCACAGCCCTAATATCATGAACTCTTGGGACTGAGTCAGGATTAGCCTGTTTGATGAAGTATAGGATTTGTTGTCTAATAGCAGGCATAGAGATATCACCCCCCCTTCTCTGATAAAGAGAGGCCCAGATGAGATGTGAGAGGACCTGTCTAAATAAGCCCTCAATGTATGAACTGGACATAGGGACAGGTCTTGAGGAAGGGGGAGAATTTTCCAAGGCGACCACCTATTTTGCGGATCTTCATTTTTGGCCAGGAATTTAGGGTGAGGAATCAGCAAAACCTCCCCTGATGGAAGGAAGTCAACATGGTTTCCCTAGAGAGTGCAGACAGCTCTGAAATTCTAGCACCCGAAGCTAGGCTGACTAAGAACAATGTTTTTCTCAACAAGGAAAGGTAGGGACAAGACTGATTGTCGATATCTGAAGCTAATTTCAACACGTCATTCAAAAACCAGGAAACCGTATGTGGACGGATTACTGGTCTCAGCCGTGCACAGGCCTTAGGGATGGAAGAAAAGTAAGGATCTGTGAGGTCAATTTTGAAACCGTACAAAAATACTTTCCGTAAAGCCGACTTGACTGTAGTAACAGTACTGGAGGCTAAACCCTTTTCAAAAAGTGACCTAAAAAAGGAGATTGCCAAATTTATGGTCATTACTGTAGCATCAGATTCCTTCAAAAAGAGTGCTAGCTTCTTAACTGCTGAGTCATACTGCCGTAAAGTAGAGACCCGCTTATCTGATTCCAAGAACATGGTATTAATAGGATCAACATTAGCATCCCTCTGAGCCACAAATTTCATAAAGTCCACAAAGCCAGGGCATTTTGAATTCTTGAGGAAGCTGACACAGTCTGAGTTTGTACTACCTGTGTCAGTTTTGGACTGGGGATTTGGATGTGGCGAAGTTTCAGTTCCAGCAGAAGTGGAAACCAGTTGCTCTTTGGCCAGTAGGGAGCCACTAGAGCTACTTGACCCTTGAATGTCCTGAGTTTGTGAAGGACCTTTAACAACAAGTTTACCGGAGGGAACAGATAAATCTTCTTCCACCTGTTCCAATCCAATGACATTGCGTCCGTGGAGAGAGCTTGAGGGTCCAGGTTGGGAGCCACATAATGAGGGAGTTTGTTGTTGAGCTTGGTTGCAAACAAATGTACCTCCAGGCCCGGAACTTGGTTGCAGATCCAATTGAAGGAGTCCCTGTCTAGGGACCACTCCGACTTCGAGGAGTCGTCCTCGATAGAGAATCCGCCACGACATTCCGGACCCCTGCAAGATGAGTGGCAGACAGATGCCACTTGTTCTTGCACGCCAAGGAGAAAAGTGCAATCATTACCTGGTTGATCCGGCTGGATTTTGAACCTCCCCTGTTTATGCAGTGGACTATTGTGGCGCTGTCCAGAACCAGCCTTATATGAATCTTCTTGGGAGGAAGGAGCTTCTTTAAGGTAAGGAAGACCACCATGGCCTCCAGAACGTTTATATGGAACTGGCGGAACATGGTGGACCAAGTCCCCTGCACTTCTTGGTGTTGAGAATATCCTCCCCACCCGCTTAGGGAGGCGTCTGTGTGGATAACCAACGCCGGAGGAGGAAACTGAAGGGGAACTGACTTGGACAGGCTCTTGACAGTTGACCAAGGCCGGAGTCTCTTCTTCAAGATGGGAGGAACCAGAGACACCTTGTCTCTGAGCCTGATATTTGCTCGACTCCGCCATACTCTGTTTATATCTTTCAGTTTTGTCTTCAGCAACAGATCTGTCACTGAAGCGAACTGAAGGAGCCCAAGACTCTTTCTTGGGCCCGTCGAGAGGCTTGTTTGGACTTGAGAAACTGCCTGGTTGCTCTGGCTATCTCTTTCCTCTTGGAAGGTGGAAGAGAGAGCCTGTGAGAATTAGATCCCACTGGATTCCTAGCCATTGAAAACAACTGCTCGGAACCAGGCGGGACTTCTCCTGTTTACACGGAAGCCCAGAGATTCCAGAAAGCTGACCACAACGGTTGTAACCCTCCGGCATTCCTCGATGCTGGATGCCCAGATGATCCAGTCGCCTAGATACGCCGCCAGCGCCATCCCTTGAGACCGAGTTGTTGCATGACCGTGTCTGTCAACTTGGTGAAAATCCTTGGGGCTACGTTGAGGCCGAAAGGCATCACCTTGAAAGAATATGCCTGCCTTCCGAGCCTGAACCCCAGAAAGGGGGAGAACCTTCTTGCAACCGGGACGTGATAATAGGCGTCGGAAAGATCTAAAGAGGTGGTTACAGCTCCACGGGGCAGTAGGGTCCGAACTTGGGAGACTGTAAGCATCCGAAACTTGTCGCAACGAATGTAGGAATTCAGACGGGACAAGTCCAGAATTACTCTCCGCTTGTCGGAACCCTTCTTGGGAACACTGAAGAGCCTGCCTTGGAACTTCAGTGTCCTCACTTTTCTGATGGCCTGTTTCTGTAAAAGATCTTTCACAAAGTCCTCGAGATCCTTGGTCGGTGTCTGATAAAACCTGACTGGTGGAGGGGGACCGTCGATCCAACTCCACCCTAGGCCCTTGGAAACTATACTCTGAGCCCAGGGACAGAAGGTCCACCGGGCCCGAAAATGGTACAGCCTCCCGCCCACTGGAGGTATGTCATCGGTCCTGTGTTTGCTTCCTTCCTCTGGAGCCTCGACTTCCTCTGTTCCTGGGAGAGGAGCGGGGGGCTCCCCTTTCCCGAATATAGCCTCGGGGCCTGTTGCCTCTGGTTGACTGCCCAGAGCGAAATTTCCCCTGGCTTTCATATGAAGCATTGAAAGCCGGGGAGGAGACGTAGGAGGGGGCAGCAAGAGACTGATGTGCCGGGTGCACCAGAACATACTGAGGCGGAGGCTGGGAGGAAGATGTTGATGGTTGTTCGTGTAAGGGAACTTGGACAGCTTGGACAAAAGACTGAGCCGGGAGGCGTTTGAATTGCTTAAATTTCTTGCCGGACTTTGGGGAAGGCCCGGCAAGATCTGACTGCTTCCGTTTATAGGGCAGACCCCAACGAGAACGGAGACTCTGATTGACCCTAGCCACCTCAGATAAGACTGCGTCAACTTCTTCTTGGGGAAAAGATTAGCTCCCCAGATAGAACTCTTCAGAAGCTTATTTGGTTCATGCCGAACTGTGGCTGCGAAAGATATGCTTCCGGCAGGCCAGTCGAGCTGTTATAAAGTCAAACAGGTCTTGTTGAAAATTTGCCAAGAGAGATTTCGTCAAGACCTGGAACAAAGAATCTTCCCTGTAAACCAAAGAAGTTGCTTCTGCCAAAGTCAGGGAGTTCAAGGACCTGGCGAGCCTATCCTTACTTTCAGCTTCCGCTTTCAGGAGCGACTCCGGGATCTTAGGGAGCTGCTCACTGAACAGGTCAGAAGCACAGTCTGGGTCAAGACGAGACACCGTAAACGTATTTGGGGCTCCCTTCCAGAACTCGGTGCCTCCGGGAAAGACGAGAGATGTTGGGTCCGTCTCCCGGAGATGAGGAAGGGGTTTACCTTCTAAGCAAGCCTGACTAGTCAGAGAGGCCACTTTTAAAGTACAAGGAGGAAGGAGAATATCACCTAAAGTGAACATAGTGAACACTCCCTTGGCTGGTGTGAGCCTAGTGTTCTCCGCTTGCCACTCTGTAAGTGTCCTCATCAAAGACGACTAGGCTTGGTCCCTAGGATAGATAACGGTCTCCTTAGGGACTTTATCAGACCTGTTCCAAACCTCCTCCCTCAGCCTGGCAAAACCTGTGAAGGGAGATGTCAGGTCCGGAGGATGGAATTCTAGTTCCTCCAGCCTCCTTGTGCCCAAACCCTCTATGGTAAGAGTACCTTCGTGCTCGGGAGCATAAAGGGCCAGACGCCAAGGATTCCCCAGGTCGAAGGGAGGGAGAGTGGAGGGGTCAGGAACAGAATGGGATTTTGAGCGAGGTCCGCTATCGGCAAGTCCTTGGATCAATTCCTGCTGTGAGTCTACCTTTTCCGAAAGAGATTGAACCGAATCGGAAAGACCGGAAAGCTTGTTGTCGACTCACGCGTCGATTCTCTCAAGAAGCTCGACAAAAGAGTCTGTATCGAAGGCAGGAGGAGGGGGAACCGCCTTCCGCGACTGTGACCCTGCTTGCATCCCAGAGGGGAGGCCGTACTCGTTGACGGAACGGGGCTTGCCGCCCGTGCCGCCGCCGAAGGAACCTCAGATCGACCTGCTAGAGTTGTTAAAGTCTTCTTCCTTACAGACTTTACCTTAGGGACGGTAGATCCAGAACCGTCCGTAAGGTATGAGGATTTAGTGAAACCTTTAAAGGAGGAAACGGTAGAAGAAGGAGAGCTAAACAGGGAAGAACCTGCCTCACTTACCCCCTTACCTGCTTGATGCTCCGGGACAATGTTCGGAGATTCAAGGCCGAGGTCAAGATCCGCCGCGTCTTCGGAAACATCTCCGCTCAAGGCCGAATCGTTTGGAGAGGGCTGGGTCAACTCCCGAATCCTGGCAATCAACGGAGCAGCAACATCGTCGGTGACTGATGCTGTGATCCAGGCGCCGGGAAAAAGGACATTGCAGATGTCCTTCGAGAGTATGTAGGGATTGCCAGCCCCTATGTTGCGTCCGAAGCCGCTGACCCAGACTTTAGGGCCTGGAGCGAAGCATCGCGAGACTTGCAGTCAGCCTGCCGGAAGAATAACATTATTGCGGTTTACCAAAGGGGAGAAAATCGGTAATTCATATAAAATACAGTTTGGCTAAAAAGGAAAGATGCATGACAAACCTACCGAATCATCGATAGATTGCTCGTAAAGAGCGTAGCAAACATCACATCCGTCAGGGTGCCAAACTATGAGATCCTCTACGTGGACCGCACACCCGGAGTGGGATCTACAAACTTCGTGGCCGCTGGCCTGATGCAGGGCTGCGGAGTACCCCTGTTCTTGGCAGCGCACCACCTGTAAAAGTATGAGATTATGAGTACACCGTGTAAGGTGTCGGAGCAGTGTGCCGGAGCAACACGTTAGTATAATAAAACCGTGAAACCTGCCGGAATGACCCGGAAGGAAACCGGACTAAAATAAAACCTCATACATAAATTACAAAATAAAACATAATAAACACACCGAACTAGCCGAGTAGTAACATGCCTTAAAAGTATGTGACGGATACAAAACATAATGGGAAGGTTAAACTGTCCGGAGTAGGCACATTCCCGCAACGAGAATGAAATTCTGAGACTAGCGATAACGGTGGTATGTGACCGGTAAACACTAGAACCGCCGGAGCGGGAAGCAAGGAATGCGCCCCGGATAACAGTATAGCGGACAGTAGTTAGCTAAAAGAAGGGAAACGTCAAAGGCCCGGACACGAAGACAGTCAGGTGGAAAACACTAACTGGCCACGAGAGTATGTCCAAACCGGAGTGTCGCCTAATAAGAAGACACGCCAGAGGAAAAGAGGCCTGACGCAAGGAAGGGAGGGATGAACAGACCAGGAGGAAGAACCGTAAAGAAGCGACCAGAGAGTGGGATCGCACACCAGGCGCCCAGGCCCCTCACGCCCACTCGCTGTCTGAGATAGCTACCCAGTAAGCGCGAGAGAAGCAGGAGAGGGGGAGGAACAACCTCCATGGTCAGAAGGAGGGGGGTGGGTAAAGAAGGCCAAAAGATGGTGGACGGGAGAGGGGGAAGCACCCCCGGCCACAAGCAGCCCCTAGAGGGGTAAAGCCTGGTAAGGTCAGAGACCGTACCATGGGCAGGCCAAACAATGCAGAGGAAGGGGACACAGGCTATAGGCTAAAAGGATAGAAATGCTCCCAAGCCTTGATAAGTTAACTAGGTTGAAAACGAATCAAGGGGAGAGGGAGCATTCGGGAGGGGGGAAGGGTAAGGGTGTGTCAACATAACCAGGAGCTGGAAGCTAACCTTAAGAAATGACAGAACTAGGGTAGGCTACGCGACATCCCTCGCTATCCCAGCTTAACCAAGAGGTTTATTAGCCTACGCGAAAAGCCGAAACAGGGAGAGGGAAGCTACGCGACATCCCTCGCTATTCCAGCTTAATCAAGAGGCTTATTAGCCTACGCGAAAAGCCGAAACAGGGGGAGGGAAAACGTAAGATGAAAAGACCCCAGCCAAAACTTAAGGAGAGCGCCATACTGGAAAAACGCACACAAAACACAATGATGGTCATGCGTACGAATACGAATGATCGACCACCCATCCCCCTTTTTTCATAGAAAAAAGGGGGGCTATAGCCTAACGCCCATGAAAAAGTAGGATGGGGGAAAACTAAAGCTAACAACCAACCCATGATAAATAGATAAATAACTAAAAAGAAACGTATATAAGAGGAGGACCAGACCCAACCCGATGTGGACGTGAAGGGAAATGGCCGCCCTCCGACAAAAGAAATATCCATAATAATCAACATATATCAAATGCATCCGAACACAAGGGTAAAAATTAAACAAATAATCTTAACAGTACCAATGAAAATAAAATTCCCAGAAGCTAAGAGAAGTGAAGGGCAAAAATAAGGCATGTTAAGGAATTGATAAGAGGCGAATAGGCCCGAGGGGGTAGCCCGAAGCCTAAACGACAGCCCTCACTTCCCGAAGCAAAGGGACACAGAATAAAATTAATCAATCAAAATCACTTAATTAGGCGTCACGAATAGGAAATACATCCTAAACATGAAGAGGAACAGTGAAAAAGATTGAAAACAAGGCGACCCAAGACCACGAACCTCCCCATGGAGGTCACGGAGGCAGCGAGAGGAGATCGAGACGGGCGTTATAAATCCCTTAATTACTAAACTAAAGGGAAATACAGAGCCTCAATCACCTCAAATAATAACCAAACACTGGTACTCAACTTTGATGGAGAAAGACCTTGAGGATGCCATAACGATGCAAATAAGCACAAAATAAAGAGCACAACAAAATCACGTGTGACCACAGGTGCTTGCTGAAATGGAATGCGGCTAGCGGTGATTTGTGTACAGTCCGCGAGTGGTGCATGGGTTTGTAACGGCACCTCTCAGTGGGACTTTTGACTTTGGGATCTCTATAGGATAAGGTTCCGTGTTTATATAGTTCACCCTTTTCCATACACGACTCCATCTAATGGAGCTCGCTCTGGGGGTAGTAACTCCAGCGTTTCATTTAGCTTTCTCTGGTATCTAGCAACGGAATTACCTAGAAATAAGTGCTGAATGGACTTTTTCACCGACTGACATGGAACCCGATCCAGAAAAACCGTGAAACCTGCCGGAATGACCCGGAAGGAAACCGGACTAAAATAAAACCTCATACATAAATTACAAAAGAAAACATAATAAACACGCCAGAACTAGCCGGAGTAACATGCCTTAAAAGTATGTGACGGATACAAAACATAATGGGAAGGTTAAAACTGTCCGAAGTAGGCGCATTCCCGGCAACGAGAGAATGAAATTCTGAGACTAGCGATAACGGTGGTATGTGACCGGTAAACACTAGAACCGCCGGAGCGGGAAGCAAGGAATGCGCCCCGGATAACAGTATAGCGGACAGTAGTTAGCTAAAAGAAGGGAAACGTCAAAGGCCCGGACACGAAGACAGTCAGGTGGAAAACACTAACTGGCCACGAGAGTATATCCAAACCGGAGTGTCGCCTAATAAGAAGACACGCCGGAGGAAAAGAGGCCTGACGCAAGGAAGGGAGGGATGAACAGACCAGGAGGAAGAACCGTAAAGAAGCGACCAGAGAGTGGGATTGCACACTCCGGGCGCTCCGGGCCCTCACGTCCACTCGCTGTCTGAGATAGCTACCCAGCAAGCGCGAGAGAAGCAGGAGAGGGGGAGGAACAACCTCCATGGTCAGAAGGAGGGGGGGGCAAAGAAGGCCAAAAGATGGTGGACGGGAGAGGGGGAAGCACCCCCGGCCACATGCAGCCCTTAGAGGGGTAAAGCCTGGTAAGGTCAGAGACCGTACCATGGGCAGGCCAAACAATGCAGAGGAAGGGGACACAGGCTATAGGCTAAAAGGATAGAAATGCTCCCACGCCTTGATAAGTTAACTAGATTGAAAACGAATCAAGGGGAGAGGGAGCATTCGGGAGGGGGGAAGGGTAAGGGTGTGTCGACATAACCAGGAGCTGGAAGCTAACCTTAAGAAATGACAGAACTAAGGTAGGCTACGCGACATCCCTCGCTATCCCAGCTTAACCAAGAGGCTTATTAGCCTGTGCGAAAAGTTTCAAACAGGAGAGGGAAGCTACGCGACATCCCCTCGGCTTAATCAAGAGGCTTATTAGCCTACGCGAAAAGCTGAAACAGGGAGAGGAAGTTACGCGACATCCCTCGCTATTCCAGCTTAATCAAGAGGCTTATTAGCCAGCTAAAAGCCGTCAAACAGGGGAGGAGAGACATCCTTAGCTATTCCAGCTTAATCAAGAGGCTTATTAGCCTAAACAAAAGGGGGAGGGAAAACGTAAGATGAAAAGACCCCAGCCAAAACTTAAGGAGAGCGCCATACTGGAAAAAAACGCACAAAAACACAATGATGGTCATCATGCGTTTAATCGAATGATCGACCCCCCATTTTTTTTCATAGAAAAAAGGGGGGGCTATAGCCTAACGCCCATGAAAAAGTAGGATGGGGGAAAACTAAAGCTAACAACCAACCCATGATAAATGGATAAATAACTAAAAAGAAACGTATATAAGAGGAGGACCAGACCCAACCCGATGTGGACGTGAAGGGAAATGGCCGCCTTCCGACAAAAGAAATATCCATAATAATCAACATATATCAAATGCATCCGAACACAAGGGTAAAAATTAAACAAATAATCTTAACAGTACCAATGAAAATAAAATTCCCAGAAGCTAAGAGAAGTGAAGGGCAAAAATAAGGCATGTTAAGGAATTGATAAGAGGCGAATAGGCCCGAGGGGGTAGCCCGAAGCCTAAACGACAGCCCTCACTTCCCGAAGCAAAGGGACACAGAATAAAATTAATCAATCAAAATCACTTAATTAGGCGTCACGAATAGGAAATACATCCTAAACATGAAGAGGAACAGTGAAAAAGATTGAAAAACAAGGCGACCCAAGACCGCGAACCTCCCCATGGAGGTCACGTGAGGCCGCGAGAGGAGATCGAGACGGGCGTTATAAATCCCCTTAATTACTAAACTAAAGGGAAATACAGAGCCTCAATCGCCTCAAATAATAACCAAACACTGGTACTCAACTTTGATGGAGAAAGACCTTGCGAGGATGCCATAACGATGCAAATAAGCACAAAATAAAGAGCACAACAAAATCACGTGTGACCACAGGTGCTTGCTGAAATGGAATGAGGCTAGCGGTGATTTGTGTACAGTCCGCGAGTGGTGCATGGGTTTGTAACGGCACCTCTCAGTGGGACTTTTGACTTTGGGATCTCTATAGGATAAGGTTCCTTGTTTATATAGTTCACCCTTTTCCATACACGACTCCATCTAATGGAGCTCGCTCTGGGGGTAGTAACTCCAGCGTTTCATTTAGCTTTCTCTGGTATCTAGCAACGGAATTACCTAGAAATAAGTGCTGAATGGACTTTTTCACCAGCTGACACGGGACCTGATCCAGAAATAATAATAATAATAACAATAATAATCTCTTGCCCTCCTCCAGCACACAGTGTTGGAGTGAGCAAATGGTAGAGGGTAAGTTTCACCTCAAAAATGGTGATTTTTATGATAAAATCAATTTTTTAGGTACTTACCCCCTACATTGGAACTCCCCCTTCCCTCACAAGAGTTTAAGAGCAGAATGACAACCAAAAAGATTGCTGTCTTACTCCCCCCACTCCAAAGAGTGAGGTAGTGTTTGTTAAAAGTTGTTTCAATTTTAACACTTGCTGAACCTGTGCCAAGTAGCCACAGATAAAGCAAATGATAAAGGGTAAGAACAGGTCAGCCATCACTAATCCGGCAATTGTTAATACAGTTCCATCACAAATCCAGCATTAATTTCGGCTAGTGAAATTTCAAATTTCCTAGGTCACCACACCAACCTGTCGCTATTATTTGTTGGTGCTACTTGTGTGCGTACATATATACCCTACGCACGCAATTGCATTCATCTTTTGGGTTGAAAAAACAGAAAATTGAGTAAAAATATAAGTGAGAATAGCATAAAATATAAAGAAAATCATAGGCGTAACAACATGAAACAAAATGAGCCGTAGGAAGTTCTCCAACGCCAGCGAGTTTGTGTGTTTGTACACACCCTATGCACACGATTGTGTTTATCTTTTGCATTTAAAAAAAAAATTAAAAATATAAATGAGAATAGTGAAAAATATAAATAAACAAATCATAAGAGTAACAGCACGAACCAAAGCAAGCTGTAGGACAAAATTTTCTGATGCCAGTGAATGAGTTTGTATGTTCATACGTACCCTATGCACACGGTTGCACTTATTTTTCAGGTGTAAAAATAAAAAATGAGAGAATATAGTAAACATGTGAATGAGAATAGCATAAAATATAAGTAAAAAATCATAAGCGTAATAACACAAACCAAAACAAGCTCTAGCAAGTTCTCCAATGCCAGCGAATGAGTTTGTGCATTCATACGTACCCTATATACATGATTGCGTTTATCCTTTGGGTTGTAAAAATAAAAAATGAGAAAATACATTAAAAATATAAGTGAGAATAGCATAAAATATGAATAAAAGATCATTAGCAGAACAACACAACCAAAACAAGTTTCCAGCTGCCTGGCAGAAGACCCCTGCATGTCTGTTCTCTACTGTGGCTGAAAAAAAGTGAGTGCAAGGGTCATGAGTGAGGAATGCTCCCCCTACTCACCCCCCATTTCCACCACCCACAAACAGCACACAAAACAAAAAGCACATCCATACTCACCTCACCAGACAAGCACTTAATAACCTCCCAACAACAAAATACTAGGCACCCCCACCCAACATAAGCAGTACAGAAACACAGCTCTCAAGATTGGAAAGTACACCTGACTGACTTCGCTGTGGTCAAGGGTCATATGTCCACTCTGCCAAGTTAGTCCCCACACAATTACACATCTCTTAGTAATGCCCTAACTAGCCCTTAGACAACAACACAACATCCACACTACCACACAGTTATGGTCAGATCCAGTAAGCGTGGTGTCCTGTTCCTGGCATAACAGAGTCTGCCACAACAACAACAACAACCTGTTAACTGCCACATTACCAAGTTTTGAATGGTTTCCAGCTTGCTCTGAAAGATACTCCCATATAAAGGCAATGGTTTGTATTCCCAAAGGAACAGTGGTAGTTTATAATATTCATCTTATTGGCTTGTGTTGAAAATACTGCATCTCTGTAGTTTGCCTAAATGGAATCTACAGTAGCTGAATTCCATTGGATTACATAAAGATTGGGATTTTAGGAAAGTTATCTGTTGGCTATATACTGTAGTGTGTTTCTTAATTTTCCTATTTTGGCCTGTTTGATATTTTTGCTTATGTTGTAGGGTGTTTTCCATGTGTTGTAGGGTATTTTCCATACTGCATATTTGTATTTCATTCATTGCACATGTACAGTTGTTTTGTAGAGTTTCTGGTTTATCAGTTATTTATGGCTGTACTCAACCCTTTAATGCCGACTGGGACGTATTTTACATCGACGAAAATTGTCTGTCGGGTGCCAAGTGGATGTAAAATACGTCGACTACAAAAAGTTTTTAAAATATTCGCGGAAAAATACTTATAGGCCTAGTTTGCGAAAAATTTTAAATCACGCACCTTGGGGGATGCTGGGAGTTCACGGATCACGCTGTTGTTTTGTTTACAAGCGTGATCCAGCTCTGCATGCGCGAATTTCTTTCTTCTCCCACTAGAAAGCATCAGCGACGCATCTCAGAAATTCTTTCATCACTTTGTCGTAATTTTTGCACCGTTTATATATTTAGTTTTATATAAAGTTTTATATTTCAAAATACGTGAGTTCAGAGGTCTGGTTAATTTTATAACAACTAACTAACCATGTAGAATACAACAAAAAACAACCCATGGTTGTAGCTTTTACAAGTTTTGAAATATTTTCATATAAATCACGATAAGTGCCAAAATTTCAACCTTCGGTCAGCTTTGACTCGACTGAAATGGTCAAAAAACGCAATTGTAAGCTGAACTCTTACATTCTAGTAATATTCAATCATTTACCTTCAATTTGCAACAAATTGGAAGTCTCTAGCACAATATTTCGATTTATGGTGAATTTTTGAAAAAACTTTTTCCTTACGTCCGCGTAATGCGTGTAACTCGAAAATCTCAGAAATTCTTTCGTCACTTTGTCGTAATGTTTGCACCATTTTATATTAGCCATTACATAAAGTTTTATATGTGAAAACGTGCGCAATTTCATGTAGAATACAACAAAAAATAACTCATGGTTGTAGCTTTTATCAGTTTTGAAATATTTTCATATAAATCACGATGTGCTAAAATTTCAACCTTCGGTCAACTTTGACTCGACCGAAATGGTAGAAAAACGCAATTGTAAGCTTAAACTCTTACATTCTAGTAACATTCAATCATTTACCTTCATTTTGCAACAAATTGGAAATCTCTAGCACAATATTTCGATTTATGGTGAAATTTTGAAAAAAAACTTTTTCCTTACCTCCGCGCGCGGTAACTCTGCTGAAAATCTCAGAATTTCTTTAGTCACCTTGTCGTAATTTTTGCACCGTTTTCTATTAGGCATTACATAAAGTGTTATACATGAAAATGTGCGCAATTTCATGTAGAATACAACACAAAATAACTCATGGTTGTAGCATTTATCAGTTTTGAAATATTTTCATATAAATCACGATAAATAGAAAAAATTCTACTTTCGGTCAACTTTAACTCGACCGAAATGGTTGAAAACTGGAATTGTAAGGTAAAACACTTACAGTCTAGTAATATTCAATCAATTACCTTCATTTTGCAACAAATTGGAAGTCTCTAGCACAATATTTTGATTTATGGTGAATTTTAAAAAAAAAATTTTTACGTCCACGCGTTACGAATTCATGCATCGTTTTGTGATAATATTTTCTCTGTGTTGCTTTGATCGTTTTACAATTTGTTATATACCAAAATCATCGCAATTTAGTGTACAATACAAAGAAAAAAAAATAACTCATTAGCTTTAACCGTTTTGCTCACAGCGCGATTTGTATACAATTATATGTGAAATTTTTTTTCGCACTGTCATATATTTCAATATTTATATGTGATAATGGTATTTTTTTTCATTTCTGATGGTTACATACTAAACTTCAGGCAATGAAAAATAAAGGAGCCAAAAATGAACTCTTAATCTTAAAAACTAAGCGTGCTGTGATTTTTTGAGAAAAACTTTTTTTCCGCTTCGGCGCTAACTCCCAAACGGCGCCGGCATAAGGCAGACACTTTTGTAAATAGAGGCTCGCCGTTTAAGGGTTAATAAATTTGATAATTACATGGTGTAGATTGTTGCTTGATGGGAATTGCATTTAATTCTGCATGCTGTTGAAGGCTGTGATGCATTTCAAGGACTTCATTAGAATTCTTGTGAACAACAGCTTAAGCAGCAGAGCTTACCAGACTGTAAAGCCAAGTACTGGGGTGCTTTTGGACGTTCAAGTGCTCAAGATAATGAAAGAGGGAATTGGAGTGTTGGACAGCAGGGTTAAGAGATCCAGATAAGATGAAGCACAGTACAAGGGTCTGAAGGAGGAACTGGGAGAAAACCCCTTAGTTGCATTAAGTAAGAGAGGTTGGACAGAATGATTGAAGAAAGGCAGCAGGAATGGAGATACAGTAAAGTAAAAGGTTTTAAGTGGGTGCAGCTGGGCATCGAAGGGACACTGTAAGGTTGCACTGATGGCATTCCCACCCCCTACTGGGAGATTTGTTGTACTTATTTCTGTCATGGCTATTTAATTTTTCTTTATTGCTTGATGTGGTTAAGGTTAAAATACTTTGCTTTTTGATCTTGGATGTAAGATTAAAGTTATCACTGTTCATTTGAGGTTGTAGTTTTTTTCTCTCGCAGCATTCTCCTAGATATCATTGCTCTCATGTATGGTTTTTTTCTATTCTTTAAGAACACATTTGGATAAATGCATAAAATTTGGACAGTATGCCCCAACACTGGGACCAGGGAGGCCATTCAACATCTATTGATACATTTGGTTTGTCAGTCAAGTATAGTATTTTTTTTTTTTTTTAGGTAGGCACTATGAAGTGACCTTTTCTTCCATTTTTCCAGTTGGTATATTTCACAGAATATGGGTATTAAGGACTTCTGGATAATTTGAAATGATTTTTGCTCCTAAATTTGTTTTTGGTACTAGTTTTCCAAGACTCATTAGTTGATTGCACCGTTTAATTATTATTCCTTTGCTGCTACCTTCAGTGTTTAGGGTAGCAGCATTATCTCTCAGAATCCTAGGATGGGTCATTGAAACCTCTAGTTTTGCTTATCTTATGATACTGTATAATCATTCTGTCTCTTATCGTTAGTTATTATATACAGTATATTTAGAATAGACACTCAATCTAGCATGATGGCCTTGACAGCTGAAAGAAAATGGTAAACTAGTCCCCTTTGCAGCACGATTCGTAGATCTGCCTTTTGTAAATTTAGGGTCACTATTTTTTTGCGAGAGTCCTGATTCACCAATCTGCATTGAAGACAATTAGGTACATGAAATACAAATTTTTTATCTAGAATTTCAACAATAATTTGTTGGAGTTGTAAATTCAAGTCGTAAATTCAAGTCTTGTGTTATGATTTCCTAGAAGATTCTAATTCTAATATGGTCTTTCTATCTATGAGTTGTAAATTCAAGTCTTGTGTTATTATTTCCTAGAAGATTCTAATTCTAATATGGTCTTTCTATCTATGAGTTATTTCCATTATTAGGTAAAACAATATTTCAGTTCCCCACACTATTGTAGTTGGTCACTGATGTGTATTCATGCAGTCATCAGACAGCTTTCTACCTCCAATTTTAGTAGTTTGTTGAACAAGCCATTTTTTCTTTATTTTACCTGTTGGATAACAGTTCAGATAAGTACTTTTGTCCATAAAAATTTAAAAAACTATGTATTAATAAATACTACTAAGGTAAATTGAAAGAAATAATATAATTAAAAATTTACTTAAAATAAAGAATGCTTTAAAGGAATCAGGAACATCTAGCATACTAATGTTTTAATAACAAAGAATCTTTCTACTAACTGAACTACTTTTAGTACCCTAACAGACCACAGCTTTCAAGTACATCTAATCAGAATCTAATTCTTTTGAGTAAACAGAAAAATATTGAGAAAAGTACAGGAAAAATTTTTAAGGCAGAAAAAAATATACAAATTGCCAGCATATATAGATATCTAATCCTAAGTAATGCGGAAGAGCATTTCATCCGTCAACATGACCTGGTTGGCATCAGTCATGCGCTGTATAGCAGCTTCTATTTCATCTTCACTGAAAGAACCTTCTGTCTCACCTCTCATGTACTCACGGACACGGCCCATGGGAAGGGTTTCAGTTGCATCCTGAAATAAAAATATGATGACTAAGTACAATATATACAGGGGAAAAAATCCTAATAAATCTATCAACCAAACATTTCAAGTTTACTATTACTATTGTAGATTTAAGTATCATACAGGAAGACTATATATAAAATATAAATTTTGCTTGCTCCTATGGAAATAACAAACCAGAGCCTTTTACACAGGAGTATCCTTCAGCACAAGTTAGAATCAGTCACTGAAAACTTGGTGACAAGGAAGATGAATGGATAAGAGGGAGTATCCTTTACATGCTAACCTTTATGCTCACTTTTCTTTCGGCTGCTTTAGAGTACAAATGTGCTGCACTCAAACTGTTCCTACTTGGTTGAGAACTTTTTGAGTAAATGCTCATTGATTGAATAACTGCTCTTCCTTTTGTTGTTACCCTGTTATTTGTTTTATCATCACATGGAGAAAAATCATAAGCAATGTAATTGTGGGTGGTTTATGTTGCCTATAACAAGTAACTCCTGGTACTTTTTGTGCTGCCTGTAGAGGGAAAGTCTTGTACTAGGAATGTGTTGTGTTTGAGAGTTTAACCCGGTGGATTAGGTTCATCAAGGAGGGAACATGCCCTGTGATGCCCTTGAATCCTTAGAGTTCCTTTCTCCCTCCTTGTCCTATTCTATCCCTGTTAAACCAGATCATGACGACAAAGCAGCTTCTGGGGGGAAATTTTTATTTCAGCAGTTGTCATGCCCTCTTGCTCATATGATACTGTCATTCCAGGTACACATCCATCATCATTGCAGTACCTGTGGAAGATCTGGTCTACCTTCAATATTCCAGGTAGCCGTTCTTTTGCACCCTTCCTCAACCTGGTTGCGAAGCATAAAGACTCAACACGAGAGCTTTCATCTCAAATGATTAACTGTGTCCAGCTTCATCAGCTACTGCCAAGGAGGGGGACCTTCAAGTTGCAGTGCCACTTCATGAACATCTCCTCTAGTAGATGTGCCTTTGGTTCCAGCCTCAACCAGCCCTTCAGTGGGTAAAACAGACCAGAGAGAGGAAAAGGAAGAAGCATCCTTGGCACTCTTCATCATTGTAGGATTTATCTTCCTCCTCCTCATCCCAGGCCTCTCTTCCACTGTGAAGGTGGAAGAATGGGAAACCTAAAGCACTACATAAAAAGTCTGGAGGAGCTTCCTGTGCACTCTCCCTTCTTTGAGGAGGGAGGTGCAAGATCATCAGGTGGTGATCATCTTAGCTCTGGCTAAGCTGGCACTATGGCATCAACTTTCTTAATCTCAAGGTCTGCTCCTGCCTCATCCTACCATGAGCTCTCAGACTTACACCAGGGTGTCCAAGCAACTCTGTTGCTCTGTTCAACCTTACAGTGCTATCGCGCTTTTTCACACTTCACTTTTCCGCGCTTCATTTTGTCACAAAATTTTGTATAACACATTTTCACCAATTCGCAAATGTTTTTCTACGGACCATATCTAAAATTATCACTAATTTACGTTTTCACAGAGCAACACTATTTGTTCACTAATTACTGTATATTTTCATATTGTGTTTGTAATGACTAAATACAGATTTTTATGATAAAAATTATTTACAGTGTACTTATACTATACTATTGTAGCTGTTAAGCTTATTCTGGGGTTGGGCCCAGCAGAATGAGCATAACAGGTTTACTTTTCTCTCTCTCTCTCTCTCTCTCTCTAAAGGAATGTAAGATATAATTGAAATGACATTACTATAAAATGGTTTTGGATGATAGTGCACACTGTACAATGTCTAAAATATTTGCCAATTATTTTCATTTTATTTTCCAGTCTGCTTTTATTGACTGGAAAAAAATTTAAATAATTAGTGAATATTTCAGATATTGTACAGTATGCGCTATCATCCAAAAACACTTTACGTTAATATCATTTCAAATACACCTTACATTACCCTTAAAGAGAGAGAGAGAAAGTAAACCCGTTAGGCTCATTCTGGGGCCCACCCCGGAATGAGTTTAAAGTGATATTTTAATTGTTTTTACCAATGTGAAAGGAAACGGAATGACTTCAATACTATGAGAGAAAACAGCTATGCTTATGTTTACAGGGGTAACTTGATTAGTTATCAAACATTCTGTAAGACAGATTTATTTATTTTGTATTAAGCATTTTATAGGTATTTTGCTGTGGTTATATTTTAATATTAATATTTTAAAATTTGTAAATCATTGTTAAAACATTTTAGGGGCATACATACTTAGGAGTAACAGTTGTAAAAGGGTAGTCTAATCTAAGATGACTTAGGGTGTTTTGTGTTGATGGCCTGGGGTGTATTTTTGTTTAAACTGATATTAAATTTAGTATGATAATTTAAAGTATGTTTTTGTTTGAACTATTAAATTAGGCAGTGAATTTAAGGGGTATAGGGTATTTGGCAGTTATAACCATTTTTAGAGGGGATTCTTCATTTCTATGGTGGGTTCTGGAACCTGTCCCCACAAAAATTGAGGAGCACTGTAGTTGGATGATAGGGAAGGGGAGTTGCAAGAGAACCTGCTCACTCATTTTGGGTGTGATCTCAGGATCAAATTCATCTGGTGACGGGGGAGTTTTGCCTTCATAATGCCATAGGATGGAACCTGCAGATTAAGTATCAAAGTCAGAATTCTGTTCTGAAAGGAATTCTATCAAGTCCTGCATCTTTTCTCTGGCGAAAGGCTCATCTGGTTTGGTACAGATTTGGAAATGGCCAAAGAAGAGATCTGGCATGGCTCCTGTCATAAGACTATGCAATGCAAATCCCAAGGAATCTGAAAGGACCAGATGACCCCATTCCCCCAGAATCTATGCAGGCTGAGTTGGGGCAGCACTAAAGTAAGATTATTTTGCTCCTCCATAAGCAAAATAACCTTGGGTAGGCAACCTTAGTTTTGCATTTGCTATCTTGTCTGCTGAACTGAACTTCAGAAATGCCCCTGAGGTGCAGCCTTTAGTCAACTTGCCATGGTCTCAGAGAGCTTGTAACATCTTGGAGGAGGTGAATGTCTTAAATCTGCAGTCAGGGAGTTCCCCTACTTCTAACATAAGGAGCAAATGCCTTTCCCACCACTTACATATCAAAGGAGGTGCTATGTGCTGGACGATGTAGAATCTACACCTTTGGTGTTGGACTTGTCGGTCTATCAGCTGACACTCCTGCTCAGGAGAGACTGTTTGGTATTCTTCACTGCTGAGGTTAATGATTTGGAGACAATCTCCCTGGCATCTCTTCACACTGTCTTGTGTTGAGGTGTTATTCAGGAGGCTGCTGGTGTCAGGAGCTAGGGCCCTTACCTTCTTGGCTCACCAGTGTGTGAATTTTGTCCTTTGAAGTTGAGACATGGGACATAGTTGCCTCGCCTCTGTAGGCAAGTGTTGCCTGAGAGTAGCCTCTCACTACCAAATAGTTCAATATTAGGCTCATTGCTACTCTTCCCTAAGAGTAGTGTAGAGTAAGCAGTTGAGCACAGAACCTACACTGCCTTCAAACCTTCAGGTTGAAAAGCCCTCCATGTCTGGGATTACAAAGAAACCAGCTCTTCCGAAACCCAGACAGATAGTCCAGCTTCCTTTAGGAAAGAACAGGGAGACTTCCCTGCCCCTTTGTCCTCCCCCCTTTGGCGGGGCAGTGCCAAGAAGGGAGGGGGGTCACTGAAGATGGGGAGTCCTTCCTCTCCTGCTGCAAGTAGGGGTTGCCTGTCTCACCACTGGGCCATGTGGCAGGAACAGGGAACAGAGCCTTGGGTTGTAGTGGTCCTTTGGGATGGTTACAGGCTTCTGTTCAAAGGCATTCAACCTCTCCTCTTGGATAGACTGAAGACATTCCAATTCTACCCCCAGATTCTCTGGTCATGTAGGGAGAGGTGGTAGTGATGATGAAGAAAGGCACCATAGACACTGTGGAATGTCTCAAAGGTTTTATGGTTGTATTTTCCGTATGGAGAAGGTGACTGGAGGTTGGGGACTGTGGTCAACCTCTCTTTCCTGAATGAGTCTGTGTTACAGACTCTGCTCAAGATAGAGACAGCATGGACCATGCTGGAATTCATCAGAGCTCTCTAACTACCTACACTTTGCCTGCAGTGGAACCATCTACCAGTTCATGGTTTTATGCTTCAGACTGGTGACAGCTCATAGATTCAGCAGGCTCAGGGATATAAGTGGCTCAGTTCCTGTGCCAGCAGGAACAACCAGCTCTTCCTTAGCAGGTTGTCCTAGGTCATCTGCCATCTCTAGAGAAGCTTGTGCCTTATGGGCCAAGCATCAGTGGCAAACTGCAGCAGTCCTGGAGTGCCTTTCAGGATCCTCCTCCCAACTTATTCCTCTGAATTGGGATGTAAAGGACTCACCTGGTGGAGAGGCAACAAAAACTTCTTAAAGGTTCCCTTGAGCTTCCCACCTCTGGAAATGCTTTTGTTTCCAGACATACTGAGGAGAGGGTGGGGCACACACCTGATATGAGGATTTGTTTCAGGTGTGTGGCCATAGGATTTACCTTGTATGCACATCAACATTCTGGTGTTGATGAGCAACATCACAACCATGGCAGCCTACATTAACAAATGGGGGGGAGGGGTTGTCTTTGAACTCTGTCAGTTGGCACTGCAGATGCAAAGGTGGGCAGTTTGCCAAGCTGCTACGTTTACTGCAAGGTACAATTTGGGCAAGCAGAATGTTACTGCTGATTATCTCAGTTATCAGAGTTAGGCTGTGGGGAAGGAGTGCTCTCTTCATCCTAGAGTGACTTGAGATGTTAACTGCAGTTTTTTGTTCTCCGGTTCTGGATCCATAGGCAGTGATGGAAGATCCTTTTCAACACTCCTGTAACAACCTGGACATGTATTCATTCCCACTGATCAAACTTCTTAACAGGGTGATAAACAATGCATTTATCACCTCAGGTCTTTGGACGACTCTAGCGGCTCCTCAGTCGCAAGCTGAATTGTATCTCAATCTGCTGTCTCTACTGGTCGAGGCACTGAAAAAACTACCCCATGGCCCTCCCGCCTGTCAGCCACACATTCACAGGTACCATCAGGTATTTTGCTCCCTGCACCCCTCACCACTTGTGAGAGGTTTTTCTTGCAGGGCTGCAAGGAAGTAGGAGTCCTTTTGCTGTTCCTCAGCATAAGTATACCAAGGAAAGTACTGTATCCCATTTGTCATTGCAGTTATAACCATTATCTCTAAAGAGGTACCTTTTTTTATATTTATTCAGTATATTGCAGGCTTCCCTGTTCAACCTTGGCTGAGACAAGCTCCTTTCAGCCTCTGCAGTAATGGGTGGGCTATTGCTCAGCCTTATCACAAGTTTTCAAGCTGAAGGGGCTACAACAGTCCACTTTGGTGGAGTTGTCTTGTCTTGCTAGTGAGAAGTTTCAAAGTCCTGCTATTCTCAAGAATGCTAACACTCCCAAATGGTACTTTTCTCTGCTTCTATGGAGCCTTACCAGAGTGCCTTTTGAAAAGAACACACTCCCAGAGACTGGAGTGCAGAAGGCTTTTCATTAACACGGGTAAATGTATGGAGGATGTGTCTACAGGCATCCCTTCTTTCTGGCTGTGTAAAGTAATCAAATGGGCTTATACCTCCTCTAAGGAGGAGGGCAACCTCCCTGCTTGAAAGCTTTTGAAGACGGGTGTCTATTCATCAGTAGATCGCAGGCTTCCCTGTTCATCTTTGCTGAGAAGCTCCTTTCAGTCTCTGCAGTAAAGTGCTATTGGTCAGCCTTATCACAGCCTTTCAAGCAGAAGGGGCTACGCCAATCCACTTTGGTGGTGTTGCCTATGCTAGTGTGAGAAGTTTTGAATAATCTGGTCTCTTTAGAAACTCTAGCACCCCTGAGAGGCACTTGTCCCTATTTCTTCAGAGTACCCTTCAAGCCTGTCTCAAGCTAAAGGCAGAAACCTGTATATCTCTTAGCTTTGGCCATGGCAAAAAGGGTGGGGAAGTTACATGGCCTGTCTTATCTTGTTCTGCAATCCAAACGGTGGGGATCTCTCTTGTTCTCTTTCATTCTTGAATTCCTGGCAACAACTCTAGATATGTCTGTTTTAGACAAGAGGTTCTAGCTTCTCCATTCCTTCCCTCTGAGACTTCGTTAACGGTGATCTGAATTAGATGCTGCTTTGCCCAGTACATGCTGTTAAGTACTATTTGAAAAGAATGTGGAAAAAGCTCAGGATCTATCTTTCAGACAAGAGGTTCTACAATTTCTCAATTCCTTTCCTCTGAGACTTTGTTGGTTGTGCTCTAGATGAGATGCTGCCTTGCTCAGTACATAAAGTAAAGTTCTGTTAAAAAAGAATCCACTTCCAGAAGCTAGAGTGTAGACCACTTTTCATTAGTACAAGTAAGCATAAGGAGGATACCTAGAAACATCCTTCTTTCTGGCTTCTTTGTGAAGTATCCTGGTGGGCCCATACCTCCTCTAAGGAGGAGGTTGACCTCCCTTCCTGCTTGAGAACTTACGAAGTCCGGCATGGGTTTGCCCCACACTTTTCAAGAGAACATTCAAGTTTCTCAGGTAATGCGGTCAGGGTATCTAGCTTTGTCAGACTACCTTTACCTTCTTCTACCTAAAGGATGTCACCCACAAGTCCTTAGACACCACCTTAGGACCTGTGATTCCTGCCCAACAAGTTGTGATGGCAACTGAGTTCTGTTTTGGACAAGAACATTATCTCATCCAAGTACTAAGAACCTAGTGTGAGCCTAGAGGTGTGACTGTGAAATGAAAAGGTTCCCTTCCATCATTTCCCATCTTTAAGCAATATCTAGCCCAAGTACATGCTATAGTTGGACAACATACAGCCGAGTACCCTTGGGCATCTTGTCCTAGTCCTTGTGACTAGGAGGCATGACCCATGTCCAATCTTTTAGAAAAGGGTGATGGGGGATACGGTAAAGTTTGGTTCCGAGTCCCTCACTTGGTAATGGGCAGAACTAAACTGCCTTCTAACATGAAGTCTCTTACAGGAGATTGCATGGTTCATTCTCCTAAAATTTGTCCTTACAGTAGTACCTTCTTGTACTGCATGGTGCTCAGGCTCGGGTCTTACTTCTCTGCCAAGCCATTTCACTACTGGTAGGAGGTTACATGAATCATGACATCCCCTGATTGGGAGCATGGCAATTCTGTGACAGTTCTCAATTCCAGTCAGTTGTGGAGACTGACTTACAAAGCAACAGTTTGTATTTCCATACAAAGAAATAATAAATTTTAAAAGTAATTTGTATTTTTCATATGTATATAAACCAAAGCCTTTTATATACTTTAATCCACCTGAACTGGCCCATTTAGTCTCATAGACCAAAGGAAAAGCAATTTTGGTAATTGGCAAGTGAGGGATCCTCCCAACTCACCCCCATCTCCATCAATTAACTACCTTGCCACCATGTTTTCAACTGCAGATTCCAGCTCATGCTAAAGGATACTCCAATATGAAAGGCTCTGGTTTGTATACCTAGGAAAAATACAAATTACCTTCAAATTTGTTACTTCATGATTCATTAAAATTTACCAAGTCTTAGCCTGAAATTCAAAACAGATCTGTTATGTAATTCTTAGTGTTTGAAATGACAGATTTGTAATAATTACCAAGGCAAATAATCTGCTCAACGAAGTTCGGAACCCTGAAAGTCTGTCTTCAGCTATTTCCTTAAGGATGGGAGTTGAGGTAGCATCATCTGTTGATCTAGCCTGCCGGACTACAGTGCTCCTAACAGATGCTGGTGTTGGTGATGTTGGGCCCTCTTCATCAGCACTCTCAATGTCATATGGATCGTACCCTATGAAAAAAATTAAATCATTCAAGAGGAAATACTACTTAAAATGAATAGGGACAAGATTCCACAACAATTTATAAGCAAATTAACATTTTTATTAATAAGCAGTTTAACCAGACCTTGACCTATACTTAGCTCTTACAAGCTGGCTTGAAGGATTTCTTTTACTGATATGAAAGTTTAGGATTTATTTATTACATTAAAGCTCCTTAAAAATTTTATTCTTGGCTTCATTTAAAATGGAGACTGACTAAATTTCTTTGACTTTCCAAAAAATTACATTTGTTGTTGATTACACTATCAACATTCAAATAAAAAATGTTCCACTGTTGAGGGTTATTTTATATTTTATACTAGATTGGCTCAAGGGATTCATCACATATCCATTGGCAAAACAAGTGACCAATTCTAAAAGAAGTCAAAATCATTATTGTCCCTTTTGATATGATGAATTTGATTTCCCCAAACTGGGCTTTATCTGGTGTAAATTATTACAAACATATACTCTTCCATTTATTGATTACAATGGGTTTTACAGATGTTACATACCGTATTTGACGGCGTATAAGACGCACTTTTTTAATAAAAAAATGGCCTAAAAAATCCCCCTGCGTCCTATATACATAATGTAGGCTCAAAATTTAAGAATTTTGGCCGAAATTATACATGAAATGTCACGTAGATGTTGTAGCCTAGCCTAACATTCTGTGTTATCCTAATAACCTATTAAAAACCAAAGTTTATTATAATTATTTATCATTATCACACTTACCATCACCGCAATTACGACTGCTAGTATTATAATCAATATCTACGTTGTTATTATCGATATTTTCATTAAAATGTGTTAATATCATTATCGTCGTCTACAGCGTATCGCCGCATTCCACATTTACAGACTTACAGTACGTGTGCTGCCACCTATTGGTGATTATCTCGAGAGCTTTACGGATAACAAGGCTGAAACGTAGTAAATTCCAGAGTTTGATTGCATACTTTTATAATATATAATGGATATTATATAACATATATTACCGTAGGTAACATCTTTATTAATGTTTTTGTTGATTCTGCCAGTAAGAAACAATGTTTACAAATGAATGTGTTGCAATCTATTGGTAAACCTATGAGGTAGCTTTCAGCAGCAGACGAAACATTTGATCGTAGTAAATGGCTGATTGTATAATACATATTTTGATAAATATAAATATGGTAGATAACTTCTTTATTAATGTTTTTGTTGATTCTGTTGGTAAGAAACAATATGCATATGATAACCTAATACTACAGTTTTTTACCAAAATCATATGAGCATAGGCTAGGAAACCTTATTTTTTTTTCCCTCAATGTCCTGCTGAAATTGGGGTGCGTCCTATGCAGACATGCGTCTTATAAGCCATCAAATACGGTAATAGGAATAGATGGGTGATATCTTGTCATACTAGTTTCAGTTTTGGCTGATTTATTGGCTTCATTTCCTTTAATGCCTACACGGCAGGAATCTAATGAATTTTTACATTTTTACAATCACCATATAAATTGTGATGGGAAAATTAAATATTTTCTGGGGTTATTTTGGATTATAATTTTAGAGGGCTTCTACAGCACTTCGAGTCACTGAAAAGTACAAACTTCAGAGATGGCATATCGTCAATAATTTTAATGGGTGACCCTACTGCAAATAATTCTGCTGTTAGGCATGGAAAATTGAGATGTTTTGTTGGGTGACATGGCTGCAAATCCCACACCTAAGACTGGACTCATCAGCACACATTGCAGTTTGACATTTTTATGCTGTGTGTGTTCTATTGCATGTTGCGTATGCATAATCCAAGGAGATAAGTTCTACTAGACAAAATTTTACATTCATATATGACTCAAATGGTCTGCTGGCTCTAACTGGGAAAGATGTTGAGTACTTCTAACTGGGAAAGATGTTGAGTTTATTTGTAAATATGTCTATTAGATCAAAAGGTTTTTGTTGGTGAATCACTAGTAATAAATACTACACTATGTATTACTTCACAATAAAGTTTTTTAGATGGGGTTAGAATTTACAACTCAGATGAATTTGGGGAAGATCTAAAAGCTCTAGTGCATTTTCTGAGTCGTCTCTCATTATCAACTGCATCCAGACTTTTCAAAGTTGCATCCAATGTCTGACATCCATAATCTAAAATAGATTATGGATGTCAAATTGAATTGCTAATTTGCACAGAAATGTCAAGATTGGTCTGTCAACTCACCAATTTGTAAGAGATGAATTTTGTTTTTAATCAAATTAATGCATTTTAGTTTTTGGCTTCTATATAGGTTTTCCAGTTCAATCTTTGCTATTTGACTTATGAGTAAGTGATAATCAATAATCTTTTAGGTCCATCTTTTCATGCTGTGGTCTTTTCTATGGAGAATTTGAAAACTTCTGATAAGGCCCAGGCGTCGACATTATAACATTATAGATGATACATTTGGCAAGTCTGTTTAACACTGTGTAGTATACAGCAAAATCATCCATATATTTTTTATTCCAAATGGTAGTTGACTACTATGTTGTTACTGTTAGTATAAAAAGGGTGCTACTAGGAACAACTTGTAAAACTCCAATTTCAAGTTGGACTCTGAATGTTATCAATTTGCACCTGAAAGGTATGGTCAGCCAGAATAAATTCATTTGCAAGTGACCACATGGGGTACATTACTTTTTCATAATGGTTTTAAGACTGATTATCTCCATGTGGTACCAAAAGGTTTTCGTTCAACAAAGAAAACAGCTATTATAATTTGTTTGCATTAAAATCATCTGTGGATGTGATCTTATCCAAACTAGGTAGGCATCAATATCTCAACTTTATATATGTCCCATATGATTCGTACATTTACCATTTTCTCTAACAATTTGCTTTGGCAACTTGTTGGGAAAACTGTTCTGTAACTATTTACATTACTTGGGTTTTTTCCTGGGTAAAAAGTAGGAATAATTACATTGTGCCATTCGCCTGGAAAAAAATTTCTGATCCACAAATTATTATAAAATTGTAAAATGATTGATATAGTTAAGTACTAGATATTTAATAATATACAAACAAATTTTCTCTCCATGGAGCAAATTTGTTACAATTTGAAAAGGCACAAACTAATACTTCCAAACTAAAATTTCTTTTGTAATATATACCTTCTGTCATTTCAAAATTCAGTGGGTTTGATTCAGTTAAGACTTCTTGTTGCCACTTGTATTGGCAAATTTTCCCCTAATATCTTTCTTTTTCCTTGGGGATCCAGACTCGTTTCCAATTTTTGATATAGCATGTATTAGTGGTCTGACAAATGTCTCATTTATTTTGCTAAATTTTTGTCATACTTTTCATGAACAATGCTGGAGATTTCTGATAAACATTGTCTCCACAATATTCTACCCCAGGTCGTTATTTAACAACAGGAACCTCTTGGAGAGCAGTGTTTTTAGTTTTCTGTAAAAGAAAACTATTGTGACAGCTTTGTCTGTCCGTCCGCACTTTTTCTGTCCGCCCTTAGATCTTAAAAACTACTGAGGCTAGAGGGCTGCAAATTGGTACATTGATCATCCACCCTCCGATCATCAAACATACCAAATTGCAGCCCTTTATCCTCAGTAGTTTCTATTTTATTTAAGGTTAAATTTAGCCATAGTAGTACTTCTGGCACCACTATAGGTACCAACAGCACAGGGCACCACTGGACCATGGCTGAGTTTCATGGGCTGTGGCTGAAATTTTCATACAGCATTATACTCTGTACAGAAAACTTGATTGCGTGTGACACACTATAGAAAGCACAATTCTTTGCTCTCTGCACCCAGCTACAGTAAGTCTACAAATGCGATTCAGAGGTACCATTAAAATGTTATTATTAAAATAGTAAGAACTGTACTACTAACGCTGCACTACATATTAGTAACCCTTTCAGGACATACTTATGAAAAACACATGATTATTAGTACTTCTAAAGAGCAATCATTTTGAAACGAATATAACCAGGAGAGAACACATGGTTTCTCACTAAATTTATCATCTGTTTTCCTGGTCATTTTGCCATTTTTTCAAACAGAAAATTGTATTTCAAGACTCATGCCTTGACTTTCTTCAGCTGCAGTATTTGCATATTCATTACCTGTAACAAGTGAAGTTTTCTGTAAAACTTTTTTGATGAATTCCATCTCTTATTTTCAGGGATGTCACTAATGTACTATATTAATATGTACTGTAATACTGTTGAACTAGGAAAGATGGTAAGAAGGATAAAAAAAATTAGTCCTGCAAGTTCTGAATGCGTTAATAGAAGAAAAATTTAAGGAAATTCTTTACCTTGCTGTCATTCATTCAGTCTTGACATGCAAATACATACTCTTTACTAACCTTCATCACCAGGCTTCTTTTTTGGTTTCTTTGACTTCTGGCTTCCATCTTGTTCTGTACGTTTTCTCTTCTTGTTACCCTCCTCATTTCCTTCTTCTTCACCCTCTGTTTCTGTGGCACTTTCATCGTCATCCCTACGTCTTTTCTTCTTTTCCATAACCTGAGCAAATACTTCGTACATCAATAATTGTTCATATGCAACACAAACCTGGGTTTCAACATAAGGATAGAGGTAGGGCCAGAGGTGGTAGGCGATAAGAGTAGGCACCCCTCCCCACTCCTTGACACCAGTTGGGGGATGCCTGGTGAGCCATTGGCCTATCACTGGCCTCCAGACTAGAAAGACCTGATTGTAGAAACCTGGAGAAGGACACCTGACTTCCTCTATTGCTCCTTTCTCATCATCTTTCTCACTTCTTTCTGGAGCGCTAGATATTTCAGAGTCCTGGGCACACGTGAGCTGAAGGAGAGGTTGATTTGCAAGGGGAGGGGCTTTTAAGTTGAAGGGTAGTAGATAGCTTACCCGAAGGACGTCTACTACCCACGGCCCTGCTCCAAACTTTTGCCACATTGCCCAATGGCTTGCCAAGCATCCCCCCACTGGTGGCAAGGAGTGGGGAGGGGCACCCAGTCTATCAGCTACCACCTCAAGCCCTGCCTCTATCCTTATGTTAAGACTGCAGGTTTGTTAGCTTTGAAAAGTACAAACTAATTATAAATTTGTCATATTTAAAAAAAAAAAATCATGATGATTTAACAAAAATTAACATAAAACAAAATACTGAGAACTCATACAAGGAAAAAGTAATTTATGAAAATGCTGTCAGCCTCACTTTCAGTACTAATGCAACTGGCTTTGAAATGGCAAGGGTTGTATCTCATTTTAAAAAAATGTCATAAGCTACAACCTATCAGTGAATATGGCTGAGAGGGAAATTACCTGATTATCGGTCCCAGTTAATAAAATCAATGGTATTGAATCTGACTTTGGAAATGAATACACTCTGTATTTGTGTAGCTGAAAATGATGTGTGGCACTGATTTGGTTCCCCCAATAGGATATACAGGAACTTTCTCAACTTGTGCTTAACTGCGTGTATTTGGTTGGTTCATTATAGTCGAGATACAGTGAGGTAGACAATTCCATGTAAGCACTCGGAATGCAAATTTTGTACAAATAACAGTGGCTGGTTTTTGATACAGAGTGGATTAACACAGCACCTGACACTATTTCAAGGACTGTAGTGGAACTGGAGGACAAAGGATTCTGGTATCACTGGTGTTAACAGATTTGGGGATTTCATCTGTCTAATACAGCCTTTTTTTGTGAGATTGCATAGTATGCCCTACAGCTTACCTGTTTAGCCATAGCTCTGTTGGGTACAGGGATTTTACTAGTGAGCAATTGTCTATGACTGGTCTAAACAATAACATCCATAACATGAGCATGGTTTGTCTTGGAAAAATTTCTTAGTTTCCATGGAGACTGCTTATGACAGCTTGCTAAGATTCTTAAGTAGGTAATTTACTGTAATGGCACTTCTATAAGGGTCAACGTGATAAAAATGTCTTAATTTCTTACCAAATTGTGCATTCATGGAAGTTTCCATTAAAAGTGTGCTTTGTTCATTTGTGCCCAGGGATAGAACGTTCCATATACTTAACTTTTTTCCATCTAGTTCACTTAAAAACTGTAAAGTTTTTGTGTCTGATAAGCCTGAGACAAACAAATCTTTAGCAAGTAACACAATAAATTCCCTTTGCTTGTTTTTACCAAAACTGCTAATCATTATTCTCATAATAAAGAGAACAGAAGTTACAGTTTATTGCAGGATACCAGATGACTTGTGCTAGCTTAGATATTGCTCCATATGCTGAGAGAAAATTAGGTGGCCAAACTCATACACCTCTAACTGTCTGTTTTTGTTTGCCCGATGCATATTCTTATCAACTTTGTCAGAGGCCTTGCTGAAGTCAATATTTTAAAACAAAGCATAAATTTCACAACCTGATTCTGAAACTGACAGAGTCTAATAACTATCAAAGTTTATGGGCAGGAAAGAGTGACTCACTTAACTATTGTTTCAGGATGATTTGGCTGACTGCTGATTTGTAAGCTCTTTCTTAAGGGACAACAGGTTAAGCGTATTTAATGTTTTCCTGAACACAATGCTACCAAAACTCTTCAACTTAGTAGTTTACTTTTACACTATCATTAATTACCTTTTTGAAGTAAGCATATGAAACCATCTCAATGGCCGATTCAGCATCCTCCACAGTAACCTGTCGGGAAAGTCTGGCCTTGGCATGAGCTGTGGCCAAACGGATCAAGGTCTCTAAGGCACGAGCAGTAACTGGTTGGGTCTGGAATGAAATCATCAAAATATAATGTTCATGCTTAATACCAGTTCATGACAAAATGTTTCACTGAATTTTTTTACAAATGTTGAAACCAAGTTTATACTCTTTCCAAAACACAAAAAAATTTTTAAAATGCATCTGCAAAAACACATACCCTTGCCATGTCGGTGTGTTCTGTATCTTGAGACCGGAGACGAGAATATTCTTCTGCTATTGCCTCGCAAGCTTCTCTGGTCAATGTCGGCTTGATACTTTTAGCAATGTGGATATACTTCTTCATAAATTTCATACTAACAATCTTGTCACTGAGAGACAGAAATCACAATTCACTTTTTAAGAAAAGTCAAATAAAAGCATATCATATTCAAGATTTGAAACAATAAATAAAGTTGAAGCCATTATTAACTCTTTGTTCTGGTGGTATCCTTGACAATGTTTTCTAGGACAGTAGTTTTCAACATAATTAAGACCATACATCACAAACACCTGTCAGTTTTACTTATGCCTGTATATTTGAAAAGATTGAACAATTCATTGTTGGATCTGCTTACTGCAGTTAGCTGTCAGCCAATATAAACAATTATCTCCTTTCTATAATCAGAACAGTGCAGCTGCCTTCAAAACAATCACTTATCTTAAAACCAAGTCCCCAACTAAAAACTCAGTAACATCGCTTACCTAATTAAATACTGTACAGCCCATCCCTATTGGGATTCAATGTTTGGGGGGGGAGGGGTAAAAATGGGATATTCCAAACTCTGGTCTAACCTTGCAAAGTACCAACATTAACAAAATAGATCAATGAAACTAATAAAATTCAAAGCAGCATGCACTAAACAGCACTTCAGTAGGTATCTTTTCCTTAAAATGCTCCAACTAGGCAAAAAATTGGAAGTAAAACAGTGTACTTACTACACAAGCACATGTACTACTTAAAACCAAATATGAGGGTAATATAAAAGAATTAAATACTGTATGTTCAGGCTACCAAACCTTAACCATAGTCTTTCAGTATGGTGAATTCAAATCCTTATTTGCTCCACTAAGTCAAGACTGTTTTGTAGCATGCCATACTGTTGGGCATGTGCAAATGGACATTTGGTTTTCATTTATAGCACCTCACTCTGCCTTCACTCCCACACCACTCGGGTTGAAAGAGTAATTATACCAGCTGATATTACTCAACAGCTATTGTAAGACCTTCCAAACTTGAAAAAGGACTAAGCAGTGACAATCAGTTAATGGACATTTGAATAGCAGATAACTGAATGACATACATAAATAAAAAAAAAAAGTGATAAAAAAAGATTAAAATTATGCTTACGTCTTAGAACGGAGGTTTCCATGGAGCAGGGCATCATACTTTTCATATATTGGAGTTTCCGCTAGGTCATCATCATCTTGCTCAAGATTCTGGGTGGACAGCACATCAATGCCAACACCCATAGGTAGAGCTTCACCATCTTGTTCATGAGCAGCCCTGTTAATGAATAAAAATATACTCAAATGTTACAGCATATGAAAATAAATTTTTAATTACCACTGCCTCCTGCATAAAATCTCATTCAATTACATAACACAATTCCTTCAGATGAAGAGTATGAGAGTACTTTAAACTGAACTTGCTCGTGATCAAGATAAGCAATAAAAATTCCTTCATAGGGTTGACTAATGGAATAAGAAGCCACTATTGAAACTAAAACAATACCACACTATTAAACTTCCACAAACCTTTACAAAGTTCACTAAATAAAAATAAAGCCCTAAATCTGGCCAAAATGTTAAGTTGATTAAAAATAAATGTATTTCTTACAAGCATTCAACTACACTACTCACTATATTTAACATAGTTAATTTAAAGGCTGTCTCTCTTGTATTACATGCACTCTTTTAACCCTTAAACGCCGAGCCTCTATTTACAAAAGTGTCTGTCGTATGCCAGTGGCGTTCGGGAGTTAGCGCCGAAGCGGAAAAAAACTTTCAAAAAATCACAGACTCTTAGTTTTTAAGATTAAGAGTTCATTTTTGGCTCCTTTTTTTTGTCATTACCTGAAGTTTAGTATGCAACCATCAGAAATGAAAAAATATCATTATCATATATAAATATTGAAATATATGATAGCGCAAAAACAAAATTTCATATATAATTGTATACAAATCGCGCTGTGAGCAAAACGGTTAAAGCTAACGAGTTATTTTTTTTTCTTTGTATTGTACACCAAATTGCGATGATTTTGGTATATAACAAATTGTAAAACGATCAAAGTAACTAAGAGAAAATATTATCAAAATGATGCATAAATTTGTAACGCACGCACGTAAAAAAAGTTTTTTCAAAAATTCACCATAAATCAAAATATTGTGCTAGAGACTTCCCATTTGTTGCAAAATGAAGGTAATTGATTGAATATTATTAGACTGTAAGTTTTTTAGCTTACAATTGCAGTTTTTTACCATTTCGGTCGAGTTAAAGTTGACCGAAGGTAGAATTTTTTCTATTTATCGTGATTTATATGAAAATATTTCAAAACCAATAAAAGCTACAACCATGAGTAATTTTTAGTTGTATTCTAAATGAAATTGTGCACATTTTCATATATAAAACTTTATGTAACAACTAATATAAAACGGTGCAAACATTACGACAAAGCGACGAAAGAATTTCTGAGATGTTCGGCCCAGTTACCGCATGGACATAAGGAAAAAGTTTTTTTTCAAAAATTCACCATAAATCAAAATATTGTGCTAGAGACTTCCAATTTGTTGCAAAATGAAGGTAAATGATTGAATATTACTAGAATGTAAGAGTTTTAGCTTACAATTGCGTTTTTCGACCATTTCGGTCGAGTTAAAGTTGACCGAAGGTTGAGATTTTGGCACTTATCGTGATTTATATGAAAATATTTCAAAACTGATAAAAGCTACAACCATGAGTTATTTTCTGTTGTATTCTACATGAAATTGTGCACATTTTCATATATAACGCTTTATGTAACGACTAATATAAAACGGTGCAAACATTACGACAAAGTGACGAAAGAATTTCTGAGATGTTCGGCCGAGTTACCGTGCGCGTACGTAAGGAAAGTTTTTTTTTTCAAAAATTCACCATAAATCAAAATATTGTGCTAGAGACTTCCAATTTGTTGCAAAATTAAAGTAAATTATTGAATATTACTAGAATGTAAGAGTTTTAGCTTACAATTGCGTTTTTCGACCATTTCGGTCGAGTCAAATTAGACCGAAGGTTGAAATTTTGGCACTTACCGTGATTTATATGAAAATATTTCAAAACTGATAAAAGCTACAACCATGAGTTATTTCTGTTGTATTCTACATGAAATTTTGCACATTTTCATATATAAAACTTTATGTAACGACTAATATAAACGGCATTACGACAATGTATTTCCAAGATGTTCGGCCGACCACGTGTGGATGTAAAGGAAAAGCTTTTCAAAAATTCACCATAAATCAAAATATTGTGCTAAACTTCCAATTTGTTGCAAAATGAAAGACCATTTCGGTTGAGTCAAAGTTGACCGAAGGTTGAAATTTTGGCACATCGTTATTTATATGAAAATAATTCCAAACTGATAAAAACTACAACCATTTGTTTTTTGTTGTATTTTACATGAAATTGCACACATTTTCATATATAAAACTTTATGTAACGGCTAATATAAAACGGTGCAAAAATTATGACAAAATGACTAAAGAATTTCTGAAGTTTTCGGCAGTTACCGTGCGGACGTAAGGAAAAAGTTTTTTTTTTTTTCAAAAATTCACCATAAATCGAAATATTGTGCCAGAGACTTCCAATTTGTTGCAAAATGAAGGTAAATGATTGAATATTACTAGAATGTAAGAGTTTTAGCTTACAATTGTGTTTTTCGACCATTTCAGTCGAGTCAAAGTTGACCGATGGTTGAAATTTTTTGTAGTCGACGTACGGTACGTCCACTCGGCACCCGACAGACAATTTTAGTCAACGTACGATACGTCCAGTCAGCGTTTAAGGGTTAATTAAAATAACTGACTTGGCCCCAAATAGGTATGATATCATGGTTCTTACAGAACTAATGCAATTTTTACCAATTTTATATCATGATCAGTTACTAAAATAAGTGAATATCTGTTGCATATAAATATGTAACTTCAAAAGTTAAAGGATATGTTTTCCAGGAGACACAATGATATTTTTACACATATAAGAGAAACATTCTCATATGTTAAGTGGAAGTTCATGCATTTCAATGTTAGTTTATTATTTGCAAAATTATATATCACATATTAAGATATAACCCATTACAATACTATATGACAACAAAATCAGATGTAACATTTTCAAACACCATTACTATGCTTATCACCTCCATGTGTGCTACAGCCAGACATGTTTTATATTTATATACCTACAATATTTTGACCATTGATTTTTTCTGGTATGATGAATTTTACACAATGAAACACACTTTACATTAGAAGTAGGTGGAATACAAAATATATATTTTTTTCTAAGGTTACAGTAATTGAAAGGTGAGTAGACATGTTCCAAACTTCACATATCTACCTGCTTTTTTTTATAATGTTAACTTATCACTGAGGAGGGTCTTGCAAGCTGCAATGAATTCAAGGCATGCAAGCATAAAAAAACCATATGTATTGCATGTGAATATGTGCATTTGTCTCTTGATTTTACACACAGTATCCACAGTATTTCCTTGCATTTTGGTATTTTCACATTGAAAATACTATGAACATCCCAATCGGTGAGAGTGTAGGGCATATTAAGAGTTCAATTATTTATTTGGTATGGCATACAAAAATTTACAAAATCCTTACACCATCCAAATCCTATCCATCATAAGCCACTTGAGCTCAAGCTATCACATATCACTGGTTGAAACACTGACTAAATAAGCAATCAACAGATGAACTGAGAACATATACATTCAAATTCAATGACTTTCACTAGAGTATTAATAAAAGCAAACTGTATATATACTATCATTATTATTACTGTAAAAATCATTACTTTTACAAGTAAATATTTTCAGTTGCTCTCTCAATTACATTTGAATTGCACTTGTGAGTAATCATATGAATATCTTGTGTTTACTCTCTCCCTCCTCCTCATGTTATGTCATTATTTTACTCAGGTTTTGATAAAGTAAACATTAATATCCCTTAATACAATGTGACTAATATAAAGAATAGCAGAGAGAGTAAGTAAATTAATCTTTTAAAAAAGTACAAAACAAATTTTAATCTTTAATTAAAAAAAGTACAAAATAAATTTTGAAGCAATTTGTATCATTCTCAGGTACACAAACCAAAGCCTTTTATATCAGGATTCCAAATACTAGTTAGGATACGTTAATAATTACTTTATAAAGAACTGCTGTACACTTAAGCTATGTAAGTTTGCCCCAAGATATTGTGTAAGCTATATGTCAATCTTTGTTATTTATAGAGCTGGCTCAACATATTTTGCTACTTACTGGGAGGGCAAGACTCGCCAAATGTGTATCAAGGGGGAGGTGCCACTAACCCCAAAATTTATGGACAAGGGCTTATTACATCTACATGTCAACAGATTTCATCTTGTTTTTGTCCTCACTAACACAGATACTACACCTGAATGCAAACATCATATGTTATATTGTAGTGATAACTAAGAATTCTGAATATTCTAAGTGTTACTCAAAATAATGAAAGAGAGAGAGGGAGAGAGAGAGAGAGAGAAATCTTCCATTGTTAGACATTGATAATTAGAGAGAAAGGGCAGGAGAGATTTAGAAGAAACGAACAGAGGGAGAGAGAGAGAGAGAGACAGAGAGAAAGAGAGAATTTCAAAACATCTGTTTTGACTATACCGTGATGACAAGGCCAGAACTCGGGAACAAAGAGATTTGTAAACTAGCACTAGAACAGCAAAACTGTGTTGTGATTATAAAAGCAAAACACGGGTAAGTTTTATGACTGCCGTGGTGATAAAGGCATTATGACTGTACTTAATCAAGTTGAAAATCACAAGAATTCGTAATAAAATGCATGGTGACCGAAATTGGACAAACAGCCACCAGAATTCATCAGTTTCCGGTGCCGTCATAGCACCTCCTTTGAAGGCAGTACATTTTCAAAATATCCACCCAAAATGGGCTGTCTTTTGATTAGCCTAACCAATTAAGCATCTACCAAGGCGGGACAAAAGCAAAGTATCCGCCTTCGATGGGTGGGATGATCGACTTATGGAAATCCTTAAGAAGTCCAATTTTGAGGGGGAGCAGGAGATAGAGAAAGCAGAGAGAAGGAACAGGAAAGCAGATAGAAAGAGAGAAGTAAAGACAGCAGATAAGAGAAGAGAAGGAGCAGACAAGGAGCAGCTAAAGCACAAAGAAGGAGGCATGGGGTTGCAAGTCTCACCAATTGTGGGTTGATATAAGAAGACAGGCTCACATTGACTCACCCTATATTTTGTACTGCATATCACCTTGTACTTCTATTGTAAAGTTATTTCTTTGGTGCTAATGAAGAAAGAAAAATCAGTTGTGTCTTCTTAAAGCCTCCTTGGAAAACTACAAATATAAAAGAAGTAATCTTCTTAAACAAACAGCAGATATAAACAGAAAGAAATAATAAAAATAAAGGAACACTACATAAATGTTGCTAGCTGAAGTGGATAAAAAAAAAAAAAAAAAAAAAGTGTAGTGAAAAGCAGTGTGAAGGACACATACCAGAATTTCATAACAAGCATCTCTCTGCAAACATAAGTCTACATGAAACGACAACCAGTTAAACAGAACCACGAATCATAAGTGTTGAAGTGAATCATAACATCGGCGAACAAGACTGCAAGCATCCAGTAACGACTTCAACTTTTAAAAACAAGTGAACGTTTGAACGTCGGCAGCAGTGAAAGTCGGCAGCGAAAGCAGTGAACGTCGGCAGCAAATGCTACAATGAAATTGTGTTGGTCGTGAAAGTGATAAGAAGGCAGCAGTTAACAGAACCACAACAGATTTAAGATTGGAGGACGGCAACAGAAAATCTGTAAGTTGGAAAATTAATTCTCTCAAAAGTTCTCTCTCTCAGTGAGTGTATTTTCTTTAATAATCTCTCTCAAAAGGTGTAAGACTTTTATGATTATCTCTCTCTAAAGGTATATCAGTTATAGTTCTCTCTCAACAATTTTTTTTTCTTGATTTTTTTTTGAGGTTTGATAAATAAATTTTTTTTTACATACAATGATTTTTATGATGCACCATTGAATACTGTTGTGTATTTGGATATAGATTTTCATATGATTTTATAATACCAGTGTACTGCAGTTCGTTTGATGCATTGAGGAATGCAATTAGAAATAGCCCTTATCATTTATGACAAACAGCAGACAGACAAAGTCGAATTCCAGCACCAAGTTCACAAATATCATTTACTCAAAGAAGTAGTAAGACAAGTAGCAATAACAATAACACTAATCCTATTAACACATTTCAATTTAGAACAATGGCACAAGCAGCAATCATTACCCAAGCCACACAATTCTGTGGACGAGTGGAAAGTTCAAATCCTGACAAAATTAGATTAGAATCATACTCTGTGAACCAGTGGTTAGTGGACGCAGACAGTCGTATTTCTACAAATAGAATAACAGATGAACAAACAAAAATTAATGAAGCCTTGCTTCTGGTTAGTTCGAAAAGGGGTGAAGCGCATACAACTTTGAATTCAGTTAGATTCAGCAATATAACCACATATGCTGAATTTAAAAGAATTTGTTTATCAATCTGGGAACCAGTGAGTCAAAGTGATGCCTTATATAATATTAATAGATTCCTCAATCAACACTACAATGGGGAATCAATAGCATATCTTCACACAGATATCGAAGAAGCAACAAACAAAGTGATAAAAGACTTAAGAGAAACAAACATCACCATAAGTGATAAGGATGCTTCTGGCGATGGAGAAACTGATTTAGTCAATTTGAGATATGTGTTAAATTACTTGTCATTTGGAACAATGTATAACACACTTGGAGAAAAAGAGAAGAAAGCGTTCAAGAAAGTTAAGATTGATCCTAAAAGTGACAGCCTTACCACTTTAACAGCAATGAGACAAGAAATTCAGAAGAAAGAAATAGATTTTTCTAAGGAATTTGTAGGGGTAACAGAAACACAAAATGAAAGGAAAGGCAGATATACCAATGAGTTATATAAAAGAAATAATATGTACTGTACAATGATAATTCCTGACAAGTAGGGAATAGACAAACTTTCTTTCAAAGGAACTATGCACAAAATACTAGAAGAAAGTGGAATCCAAACCAGAAGGGAAGACAAAATCAACCGAGGAATGGACTATTCCACAGTCCACCCTTGAGATATCATAATGGTCAATATCCAAACATAAATTACTCAAAAAAAAAAGAGAATCATGTAGCTCAAGAAGCTAAACCAAAAATAACATGTGAAAACTGCGGGTATACAAATCATTCTACTAATGAATGCAGAAAGCCTAAAATCTGTGCAGTTTGCAAAAAGATCGGGCATTTAACTGAGTACTCTTGGTTCAATAATAAGGAAGCCAATAAAGAAACTGTAGAGATATGTAACAGTCGCCTGAAAATAAATAAAGCATCTAACCAGTGACAATTAACCTCTCTACAGAGAAAGGAAAGGGAATCACTTCAAGGAGATGAAATAGAAAAAGAAGAAATAGTTACAATGGAAAATGAAGGTTCATCCGCATATTCCTATGTACCTAGCAAAGAAGTGATGTTTTCCATAAAACAGGAAGGAATAAATAGAAAGGATCTGCCTATAGTAAAAATTCCAATAAATGGAAAGACCTGTACAGTACTCATTGATTCAGGTAGTACTGTAAGTATAATTGATAAAATAACTTTAACTAGATATTTAGGCATTGCAGAAAATCAGATTCAGGGAAACAGATTAAGAGTCTAGGGAATGTGAACCTAGAATTTGAGATATTGTCACAAATTTATTGAAAGTTTCCTAGTTTTAGATGACATATTTTTCCTGCACAAGTACTGTTCTCATTTAAGTCAATGAGATGTGGAATGATATTAGATTGTAGTGAAGGCAAGCATGATTAACCTGAAACAAGGTAATCAGAAGAGCATCTGTTTTACGCTTGACGAAGAAAAGTTTCACCCAAATCTGACCAATTTCCCTGAGACAGTTTCGACAAGCAAGATGAACATACAGGAAAGACATATAAGTAACCAGAACAAGCAAGATGAAATGGAAACAAACAGAAAAGAATTCCCACGATCCCAGAATACAGAATTGAGAAGTGCACATCTCAACAATACACATATAGATGATATATACAGGTACTCTAATATCAATAATTATTCAGATACGAATAATGGTGATCACCAAAACACTGCATCTAACGAAAATCAAGGTGCCTATACTTATGATTGCAGCCATGTAGTAATGAATTGTGAAGGAAAAATACAAAAAGAAGTATTGCTCTTGGATAAAATAAATAAATTAGACATAATATAATAGAAGTAACAGAAGAAACCACTGGAGATGCAGAACTTTGCTATTTTTCAGACACAAAAGAAGAAGAAATATGTTGTTAGCACAGCTGATGACAATAAAGTACAATTTTTACTCAACAGAGCAGCAACTTTATATCTAAAATGTTTAACAAAGATATAATTGAGATCAAAAGAGGATGTAAAGGGTAAGGATGTTCTATCATTTAATGAAGAATTGCCAGATTTTGTCAGAATGGATAATTCACTTGTCCACATGAACAATAATAGCTGCGAAGTTTATGTCCAAAACTATTCAGATAACAGACTAACACTATACGCAGGCATTGTCTTTTGCATAGGAACCCCTATTAACAATCCTTTACTAACAATACAAGAAAAAGCATTTTTCTCTATAACTGGCCAAAACTCGCAAATAATTTCAGAAGTAAACAAAACAGATTTTCCAGAAAATAGACACAAGTTAATTCAGGTGTTAGAGAAATACAGAAATGTAATAGCTACAGAAGGAGATAAACTAGGAAGAACAAATGTTCTACAACACAGAATTTTGTTAGATGATGGAGCCAAGCCATTTTTCATTCCTAATTACAGATTACCAATAAGCCAGAGACCCATAGTTAACAGGTTGATAGAAGAAATGAAAGATGTAGTAGTAATTCCTTCTAAATCTCCATATAATTCCCCATTGTTACTTGTTCCAAAGAAAGATGGTAGTTGGCGACTCGTAACAGATTATAGGAAGTTAAATTCCAACACAGTACCAGATAGAATGCCGATGCCAGTAATCCAGGACATGTTAGGTCAATTAGGAGGGGTCAAAATATTTTCATCCTCAGATTTACTTAATGGATATTGGCAAGTACCCTTAGATGATGAATCGAAGCCATTCACAGCCTTCAGCACACATAAAGAACATTTACAGTTTGAAGTAATGCCATTTGGACTAACATCAGCCCCATTAACATTTGTCAGATTAATGCTACAAATTCTAGGGGACAGAAAATGTTGCAGTATACTTGGATGATGTAATCATTTTTAGCAAAGACTTAGAAAGTCATCTCAGAACATTACAAGTGGTCCTAGAGAGATTAAGAATTGCAGGACTAAAAATAAAATGAAAGAAATGTCAATTTCTGATGAGATCCTTAGAATACTTAGGGTCATGTAATTAGTGAAGATGGACTGCGCATGCAGGCAGGAAAATAAAGGCAATAGTTGATTACCCAGCTCCCACTAATTTGAAAGCATTGAGAAGGTTCCTAGGTATGGTAGATTATTATAGACCTTTTATAAAGGGTTTTGCTACTAGAGCCAAACCTTTAACAGAACTTACAAAGAAGGGCATTAATTATGAATGGAAGGATGAACAAGAAAAAGCCTTTCAAACACTAGAGAGCAAAATGACCAGGAACCCTGTTTTAATTTATCCAGATTTTTCCAAAAACTTCTACTTAGCTTGTGATGCCTCAAGTACAGGACTAGGAGCTTATTGTTGCAAAACGCAAAAACTAGAATGAGGGCAGTATATTATGCTAGTAGAGTTTTAAGTCCAGCAGTGTTTAACTTTATATTAGGGTTTAAAGAAATTTAGACACATACTCTTAGATCATAAGGTTAATGTGCTTACTGATCACAAACCTATTTGTGACTTATTTAAAGAGAGCCTTTACCGACAACATGAAGTTCAATAGATGGTTCATTAGTGTATTAGAATTTGCCCCAGAATTCAGGTACAGGTATATTCCAGGGAGATTTAACACCTTGGCAGATGCCTTATCCAGATCTCAAGAAGAAACAGAAAAATGCATTGCCCTTAATACCTTTTGTTTTAGTTGTCAGGTAGTAGATTTAGATCTAGAAAGAGTGAAAATACAATAAGAAAATGATGCAGAAATCAGACAGATAGTAGGACAGTTAATGACAGACGAATCTTTAAAACCTGATTTTCAATTGATAACTGGGTTGTTGTATAAAAAGCCAACAGAGATGAATGGTTGTTCTCGTCTATACATCCCAAAAACACTAATCAGAGAAGTTTTAGAAATAACACACTCATATGTTAGCAGGACATCCAGGGATTAAAAAGACAAGCAGAATCATAACCAGAAATTATTTTTGGCCACATTGTAGTGAAGATGCCAAAAACTCTGTACAAAACGGTATAGTTTGTAACAGACATAAAGGTAACGTAAATCTTAAAGCTCCACTTGAAAAATATCCATTGGAATGAAATCCATTTCAGGTAATCACAATGGACTTTTTAGGTCCATTTCCAACCACTATTAGAGGAAATAGACAAAATCTGTCTAAGTAGTTTAAGAAGACTAATATTTAATATTAGTCTTCTTAGACTATTTAACTAGATATATAGAAATAGTACCAGTAAGAAATAAGAGATGTAGCTACAGTAGCAGAAGCTCTTAAATCTAGAATTATCACAAGACATTCATGTCCACAAGTTTTTTCGGACAATGCTGCTGAGTTTACTAGTGATTTTTTAAAGAAAATATGTGAATTTTATGAAATAAATAAGTGTCAAATAACACCTTACAAACCAAGTTCTAATGGAACAGTAGAACAAACTAATTGTAAAATAAAGGATATCCTGAAAACTTTAGTGAGCCCACGGACAGAAGATTGGGACTTAGCATTAGAAGACGTACAATTCACATTGAATAATACTGTAAATGAGACAATAGGAGAATCCCCACACATTTTGCTATATGGTTATCAGAAAAGAATGCCTAACACATTATTAGGCAATGCAACACCATCCAGACATACTTTTAACTATGATGACTATGTTGCATGGAAGACCAGACATACTTACGAGATAATCAAGAAAACAAGGGAAAAATTAAAAGAGGTTCATAACACTCATGCAAAATATTATAATAAAGGTACCATTAAACCAACCAGACATTAAAGTAGGTACTCAAATTTATGTACAAAATCATGTTCTAGAAGGGCCAAATGTAAAGGTATCTCCCAAATTCACTGGACCATATGAGTTCTAGAAGTGTTAAAATTAAACAATGAAAGTGATCTAAAGGAAAAAGTAGTTCACTGGAATCATATAAAAGTAGTAAAAACAGATCCATGGTCCACTGAAGATATGGATAACATAAGACATGAAAATGCTGTAGATAATGTTGTAAACAAAAGATATAATCTACGAAACAGGCAGAGTTAAATATGTATATGTATACTGGTTTTGAACTAAAAATATCAAATATATATGTAGTGAAACATACATATATAAAGAAAATGTCATAAATATGTATGTAATGAAAATATCATGAATATAATGTATGTAATGAAAATATAAATGTCATATATGTAGTGAAAAATATATATAAATAAAATGTCATAAGTACAGGCAGTCCCCAGTTAACAGCGATCCGGTTTTATGGTGCTTGTCTAGTGATGAAAATCGGCAATTTTCGGCGCCGAAAATCACCGATTTCCGCTTATCAGCGCCGATAATTGGGTATTGGCACCGATATATACCTAACAGAGCCGCTGATAACCCCTGAAAATCGCCGATTTTCGATTAGCGGCGATTTTCGGTTATCATCACACCCTTAGAAACGGAAGGCCGCCGATAACCGGGGACTGCCTGTATAATGTATATAGTGAAAATATCATAAATATAATTTGTAGTGAAAATATCATAAATGATATATATATATATTATATATAGAAAATTTGATAAGAAAGGGATCAGTTTTGAAAGACATGGAAAAATAATGATAAAACATTAAACACAATTCAAAGAGACATTAAATCAATTTTGCAGAAGGGTGATAATAACAGGTTATTCATTTGTATTTTGAGCCCAACAATTATTACTCCTAAAGAACTTGAAGATATAGTTAAGTTTTGTATCGTGGAAAAACACTTACAACTGATTGTAGATGTATTTACGTATTACAATTTAATAGTGTCAAAGTACTTTGATAAAATTATATTGATTGTACCTTTCAATACTAGGATCACAAACACATTAATCACACTGTATTCATTTCCCATGTTGGTTAATAACCAACTTATCATTCAAAAGGGAACAATAAAACATTTTGCATTAGAAGAACATGCTTTGTTGTTATCTTTCTTTACACAAAAACAGTTTGAGGAACGTGTTTTGTAATCTTCCTCAAACTGTTTATGTGTAAAGAAAGATAACAACAAAGTGTGTTCTTCTAATGCAAAATGTTTGATTGTTCCCTTTTCAATGATGGGTTGTTATTAACCAACATGGGAAATGGATACAGTGTGATTGTGTTTGTGATCCTAGTATTGAAGGGCACATCAATATAATCTTATCATAAAGTACTTTGACACTTATTAAATTGTAATACATAAATACATCATCTACAATGAGTTGTAAGTGTTTTTCCATGATACAAAACTTAATTATATCTTCCAGAAATCCTTAAGGAATCCAATTCTAAGGGGGAGCAGGAGACAGAGAAAGCAGAGAGAAGGAACAGGAGAGTAGATAGAAAGAGAGAAGTAAAGACAGCAGATAAGAGAAGAGAAGGAGCAGACAAGGAGCAGCTAAGGCACAAAGAAGAAGGCGTGAGGTTGCAAACGTCACCAATTGTGGGCTGATATAAGAAGGCAGGCTCACATTGACTCACCCTATATTTTGTACTGCATATCACCTTGTACTTCTATTGTAAAGTTATTTCTTTGATGCTAATGAAGAAAGAAAACTCAATTGTGTCTTTTTAAAGCCTCCTCGGAAAACTACGCTACTACATAAAGCCAGAAAGATCAACATCTACGAAGAAGTGATCTTCTTAACAAGTAGCAGATATAAACTGAAAGAAATAATAAAAATAAAGGAACACTACAATATGATGGAAAAATCTCTCACCTGTATCGATGCATTCTCACTACATGGTCTGAAATCATGCGGTCTGATTCTGGGTCAGCAATATCCAGCATAATGAAGAGACAATCAAAACGTGAGAGAAGTGAATCCTGAAGGCCAATGTTTTCCATTGGTGTCTTGTATTGATCATATCGGCCATATACTGGGTTAGCAGCTGCTAAAACTGAGCACCTGGCATTGAGCCTTGCATGAATTCCAGCCTTAGATATGGTTACACGACCTTGTTCCATAACTTCATGGATAGCTGTACGGTCCATGTCACTCATTTTATCAAACTCATCAATACAAACAATTCCCCTATCAGCAAGAACCATAGCACCAGCCTCCAGCCTGAAAAAAAAGTATATATTCAAGCTCATTACTGTCCTTTTTGGATGGAAACACTACTGTAACATTAAAAATACTGTATAACCAAGTGCAACCTGTCACACACATTTAGAATATAGTTTAGGCCAAAGGCCAAGTGCTGGAACCTATGAGGTCGTACAGTGCTGAAATGGGAATTGACATTAAAAAGGTTTTAAAGGTGTACAGGAGGAAAACCTTATAGTTGCACTATGAATCAATCGTTAGGAGAGGGTGGAAAGTAAGATGGAAGAAAGAGAATATGAATGGGGGTACAGTAACAGGAATGAAAGGGGTTGCAGCTAGGGGACAAAGGGACACTGCAAAGAACCTTAAGTGTAATGCTCATAGGGAACCGCATGAGGTGCACTGATGGCACTACCCCACTAAGGGATCACACACATTTATCATGTACCTTCACTTCCCAACAGTAGCAAGTCTCCAAAGTCATATTCAACAGATAAAACCTCACACTTCAATTCTACTCTTCAGTACTCTCTCACACTTCAATTTTAACCCCCCCATAACTTCATATATCTGCAGGAATATCTCCTCTACAATCATAACATCATTGCAGCAATTGCCAGTTACATCATATTTTTATGATAAAAAAGGAAGGGCCTTCACCAACTTAACAAGCATTAAGATAACATGAAACCTGTACACTAAATGATCTGTCTGGCCAGTAGAGCCAAATGAGGAATGGCAAATGGGTATCCCTTCAGCAAAGTTCCAAAGGTAATTATTTTAATGACATATTTTGCATTACAGTATTTAATTTCCTATTACAAGTTTAGTTGCTTGAGACTGGCTTGGCTGAACCGCAATTCCAGTCTCATGCAATTAACCTTGTAAAAATTTCATTTTTATAATAAAATAAGACTTTATATACACTTGACAAGCAATTACATTGCTATTAGTTCCTACTTTTCACAGCAGCTCGTTTTAAATTTCGCGGTAGCGCGCTATTGTTTTGGTGTAGGTAACCGACCCCGCCCACTTTTGGGGAAGAATAGGTACAACACGGCTCAGGAGCTCAACTCGATCATGCTCTATGTCCATGAGAGGGGAAGCGGGAGGGCTCCGATCATGTAATTATTTGGTAAGCATATATAAAACCTTATTTTATTTATTATAAAAATGTCATTTTTATACAAGTAACTTACCAAGCAATTACACTGCTGAATCTCACATAGATGGGATATGGGATACATGGATACTAACTACTCAAAAACACTAGTAAAGGAGATGAATCTGAAATACAGATAGGCAGCATTGGTAAATGCTTATTGTAACCTTACCTGATGAGAGAGCTACGGCAGACAGTTACTGCCTCTGGTCGGTGCTCATCATCAACCTTTAGTGGCAGCAGTAAAGCTGAGGGTTGCCTTTACTCTAGTGGGTGCCTTGCCGCCTAGGAGTCCTCCGATAGTTGCTAAGGTGTCATAACAAACAAAGATATGCCCTTGCCCTGCGCGCAGTACAAGAAAAAATCGACCAAATAATCTTGTTACCTACACATCACATAAAAACAAAACCAAACCAAACCATTAAAACAATGACTGGTGAGTACTCCAGGTACACAGTAGCCCAGGCTTCCCATAACTCAATCACCTAAAAACAAGGCGAGGATATAGAGAAATAGAAGATACACTCCCATCTTTCCTCCCCCAATACCAAGCCAGCCACAGAGAACAGACCTAACGTACTGCAGTTTTCATATGTGGTCTCCTCACTGCATAAGTAATGAGAGGCAAAAATAGATCTACACTTCCATAAAGTAGTTTGAAGTATAGTGGAGGGCGACAGGTTACACTTAAATGCCAAGGAAGTGGCAACTGCCCTCACTTTGTGAGCTTCAACTTTCAATATGGGTAAGGCATCTTCCTGAATACCTCTGTGGGATTCAGAGATCACTTCTCTAAGAAAGAAGGATAGTGCATTTCTGGACATAGAACGAGAAGGGTTCTTTACGGAGCACCAGAGGTTATGGGCGGGACCTCTGATGTTCTTAGTTCTTTCAAGTAACACTTTGGAGCTCTGACCAGGCAGAGAACTCTCTCCTGGTCTGTCAGGCCAAGAATACTTGATAAGTTCTTGATAGAGAATGAACAAGCCCAGGGATTGGATGGGGTTTCATTCTTTGCAAGGAACCTAAGAGTAAACATGTATACCGCATCCCCTTGTGAAAAGCAAACTTGTTTGTCCAGGGCTTGCAATTCACTAACTCTTTTGGCTGTGGCCAAGGCCACTAAAAAGAGGGTCTTCCTCGTCAAGTCTCTCACAGATGATGCATGAAGGGGCTCGAAGGGTAGGCCTGAGAGCCAACGAAGTACGACATCCAAGTTCCAAGGTACTGCAGTCGGTTTGCCCTCTTTCAAAGTATCGAAAGATTTAATTAAGTCGCTAATATCGTGACTTGCTGCAAGATCCAGTCCTCTGTGCCGAAAAACCAATTTAAGCATGGATCTATACCCCTTAATAGTTGAAGTCGTTAGACCCCATGAAGACTTCAGTAAGATTAAAGTCGGCTATTTGCGCAAGAGTGGTTTCAGAAGACGAGATACCGCATCTTCGACACCAGCTGCGGAAAACTGACAACTTAGCCTGGTAGACGTTGGAGGAGGATTGCCACATACAGCTGGCAATAGCTTTGCAGCTGCTTTTGAAAATCCTTTCGCTTTGACACGCTTTCTGACAGTTTGAAGCCTGTCAGAGAGAGTGGACAAACCTTGAGGAAAGAGAAGGAAATGGGGTTGCCTGAGAAGATTTTGACGCTGTGGTAGGAGTATTGGGAAGTCCAAGAACATTGAGAGAAGGTCTGGGAACCATTCCCTCTGCAGCCAAAACTTGTTATGACTTCCATCACCATGCTGAAAGGGGGAAGGTGTACATGTCCAGGTTGGACCAGTCCTGGAGCATTGCATCAGTTGCCCATGCCTAAGGGTCTGGAACTGGCGAGCAATACAGTGATTTCGACTCCCTCACATTTATGTGGAGCTTCCTTTCTTCTTGCGACCATTTTCCGGCAGCTTCCGAATCTTGCAGATGCGCTCCCCACCCCAGATCTGAAGCGTCTAAGAATAAGGTTAGGCTGGGTTCAACGGATGTAACGATATCCCGACTGAGAATCTCCCTTTTCTGAGCCACCACCAAAGGTTCTCCTTGAGTTCGGGAGTGATGGGGAAGTGAGTCGGGAGCATCTTCCTGCACCAGCTAGCCTTTAGGAAGAACTGAAGGGGTCTTATGTGAAGTCTCCCTAAAGGCATGAACTTCTCTATGGACGGAGTGGGTGCTCAGGAGGCTCAACCACACTTTGGCTGAGCAGGAAGGGAGAGCAGGGAATTTCTGAACCATTTGAAGGCAGGATTGGATTCTTCTCTGTGACAGAAAAGCCCGAAAACTCAGAGTCTATCTCATCCCCAAATAGACGATTGACTAGTCAGGACTAACCGCGATTTAGGAAAGTTGACTAGAATGCCCTGATCTTGGGCGAGGATGAGTGTATTCTGTAAGTCCTCCATGTAGCGAGTCCTTGAAGGAGAACGTAGGAGCCAGTCATCAAGATAAAAGCATACGTTGATACCCATCAAATGTATCCATTTCGCTAATGGAGCAAGAATCCTGGTGAAGACCTATGGGGCTGTGGAGAGGCTGAAACAAGGGCCCGAAACTGGTAGACCCTGCCCTGGATTACGAACCTTAAGTACTTCCTGGATTCCAGGTGGACTGGAATGTGAAGGTATGCGTCCTCCATGTCCATCGTCACCATCCAATCCCCTTGAAGGATGGAAGACAGTACTGACTGATTGGTTTCCATCCTGAATTTTGTTGTTTTGACAAAGAAATTCAGGGTGCTTGCATCCAGGACAGGTCTCCAACCTTCCTGATGACTTGGGCATGACAAAAAGGCAGTTGTAAAACCCCTTCCAGTTTACATCTTCCACAACCTATATAGCCCCTTTCCTGAGCAGGGAAGAAACCACCTCTGACAGGGCCGAAAACCTCTGTGAGCCTACAGAGCAGGCTGTCAAGCTGATGGGCACTGAAGTCAATGGGGGTTCTGCGTTGAACGGGATGGAATACCTTTCTCACAGGACTTCCATAACCTATGGTTCTGCTTTCTTCTCTTCCCATTTCCTCCAGAAATGAAGAAGCCTGGCTCCCACCAGAACAGAGAGGACCAAATCCTCACTTTCTAGAGGAGGGTCTGATTGAGGATTTCTTGATTGGGCGCACTAAACGGATCTTGGTGTGTGGATGGGACTGATATCCGGCTTTGCCATCTCGAAAGGGCCGTGGCTGTAATGGAGAAGCCACACTAGCATTAAAGGGGGACGCAGGTGTACGACTTGGCTGCTTAGGTCATTTTGTAGACTGTGCAAGCAAATCCTGTATTGTCTTCTTCTGTAGCTCAGAAGCTATGCGCTCTAAAGTAGCACTAGGAAACAGACTACCACGATCCATAAGGGCAAAGAGAAGAGACAACTTCTGAGAGGGAGCAACTCCTTTTGTGGTAAATGAGCACCACAACTCCCTCTTCTTCAGGATGCCCAAGGCGAACAGAGAAGCTAGTGCTTGCGAGCCATCACAAACTGCCTTGTCCGCGCAAGACAACACTCCCAACCAGTCCGCTGTAAAATTGTCTTGGAGGGAAGCGCATCGCGCAAGGCAAAACTCCCAACCAGTCTGTTGTAAAATTGTCTTGGAGGGAAGCGCAATCTTCAGTTTTCTTCATCAAAGCCCTCACAGTCTGCAATCTTCAGTTTTCTTCACAGTCCAATCTAGAAAGCTGAGGATTTCAAAGACTGAACAAGTTCTTCACTAAGTGGTCCAACTCCGAAGACGAAAAGTAGATCCTGGCGGAAGTGAATGCCAAACGTCGCATAGTCAATCAAGCCAGAGAAGTCCCCCTGGGAGGAGGCAGACACTCCCAAAGAAGGAGCTTCCTTGGTGGCATAATAGTGACACCTTTTCATCAGACGAGCGAAAGAAGTGCAAATGGTAACCTTCCCGAGATCCCTCTTGTCAGACAACCAACTCTCGATGTGGGATAAGGCTTTCTTCGAGGAACAGGAGAGGACCATCTTCGGCAGGTTAGAGGCGCTTGCGAGTTGCCTCATCATAAAAGCAGAGCCTGGAGACAATGGAGCCAAAATAGAGAAGAACTACGGATAGCAAAATAATAAGAATTTCATTAAAGAAGCATAAGCCGTCGTGGGTTGATCCTCCTCTATGTCTTCTTCATCTGAAGAAATCAATGAGGGAGCCAAGTCCGGTTGCTCCTGAATTGCAGATGAAGGCTTCTTTAATCGGTCCAAAATGTTATCTAGTCAATGATGGATCGGGTCCAAGGAGGAGTCCTGCACCGCAGGAACACTGACACACATCAAATCTGACTGTGCTGGGTGCTCATTGAGAGCAGTACGTGGTGCTGAACGTTTGGCGGGTGGTGGCTCCAAACAAGCAGGTGACTTTGTTAATACTGGCGGGCGAGAAGTCACGAGAAGCCGCCAAGAGCAAAGAACCATCTGAGACAGGTGAACACTTGGCTAAGGGATGATCTAACACTGAACGCTTCTTAGATAGGAAGCGTTTAGAAGGACAATCCGACACCTAACGTTCGGTCACCGAACAACGGTCTGGGTGCTCGGCTCGTACTGAGTGCTCAGCTGCATCCGGGCGCTCAGAATCCACTGCACACACGGACAACACTGGGCCGTCTGACACCAGCTGTGAGCTCACACACTACACTTACATCCCCCTCTGGGAGCTCGGCCATCACTGGGTGTTCGGCCACTACTGGTCATTTGTCATTTTTCTAATATGGACACTTGGGGACAAAATACTCAGGAGACATCAGGGCGCTTTTCTGGTTCCAAATGCTGCATGAGGGTTCTGGACTATGATCTAGATCTCTGGAACATTTACTAGGCAGCAGAGGAGCGCTTCAGGGGCATCAGATCTTTTCAGTGGTCTGGAAGACTCAGGGAAAAAGCCCACTATGCCTCCTGCCCAAGTCAGAGTTGGAGTCACTAGACGATAAGGCGTGCACATCCACACAGACGCCTTTCCAGTGGGTGTTCACCGAGTCCTGGGACCACACAACGGGCTTGGCTGAGGGGGTCAACTACCCATGAGCAAACCCCACCGACTTCCCTTGGATATCCGGTTTGCCTCCTCACAGGGGCAGGGGAGTTTGACAAGGGCCTTTGTCTAGGAGCATCGGTGGGACGGGTAGCCTCCTCCTCCACTGAAACAACACTTGCACCAACACTACGAGCACTCATTTGTTCCATCAGGATCCTAACCAAAGCCCCAAGCTGGGTTACGGTATCCACTAGAACATTAAATTTCTTTTCTACCTGGGCTTTGAGGCTGGCTAAGGTACTGGGCTCGGAAGGAAGGGAGCCGGGTAACAGTTAATGGCAGAGTTAGAGGACTTGGAGTAAGGGAAAAGGCAGTCACAGGTGTCGAAGGTACAGGTACTTCATGAGAATTAGACAAACGAACTTCGGCTTTTGGAGCCACCTTTCTCTCTATATCTCTTTGAAGTCTTGCTAAATGAGAATTCAAATTTTTCCATTTCCCGTGATTCCATTCCCTACACTCATCACAATTACGGTCAGGAGAACAAGTTTGTCCTCTACAAATACTACAAATAGTATGCATGTCATATTTAGCAGATGTCAATCTAGTCTTGCAGCCCTTGCTGCAATACCTAGTACTATGAGCACTAAAATCTGACATACTTCAGTCACAATCAGGAAACAAGCTAAGCTAAAATAGATTAGCACTACCAAGATGAACAGTGTACTTCACCAAGTCGGTGATGCTTGCAACCAACCGGTGAAATCAATTCAAAATAAAAGCTACCCAACGACCGATGTTCAGTCGATGAGCGGCAGGAACGCATTGAGCTCCTGACCTGTCTTGTACCTATTCTTCCTGAAGGTGGATGGGGTTAGTTACCTAGACCAAAACAAGAGCGCTACCGCGAAATTTAAAACTTAAGCTGCAGTGAAAAGTAGGAATTAATAGCAATGTAATTACTTGGTAAGTTACTTATATAAAAATAAAAAATTAAATAATGTAATGCAAAATATCAGTAAAATAATTACCTACAATAGGAAGATTGTGTAAAATCATTCATATCAAAACATTTACCACATGGTCCAAGGCACCTGTATGTTTTAATCAATGATTTAAGAATTGGCCATTAACTATAAAATACTCAAGGAAGAGAAAAATATATGTAATTATGAACTTGTGTAAAATAAAATGTGCAATGCAGTCTAAATTTGAAATTAATGTGATCACTAACAAGAGCGGGCATTTATTATATATCAAGAGAAATAGTTTACAAGAGTAACCTGAAAAGGTCTAGAGAAACTTACGGACTTACATGATTAACATCCACTGCCCTTTTAGAATGCAGTTAGCCTACAATTAGCCTAAGCCAAAACATGCAACATCAACAATTTGTACTTACGTTCCAGCATGAAGCCATGTTTCGGAAAGTAATGTGTTGAACATTAGCCAACATTGTTATTTATTATGCATGCTACATCCTTTCCTCGGTATATTACCATATTTAATAGCACATGATTTAATTAGTCAACAATCATTCATAAGCCTAGTTTAAATGAAAAGTTTTATTACCTTCTCTCTCCAGTTTCCAAATCAGTTGTAACAGCAGCTGTCAAACCTACACCTGAGGATCCCCTGCCAGTAGTGGTAATAGCACGAGGAGCAGTGTTCAAAACATACCGAAGTAGCTGGGATTTGGCCACAGAGGGATCTCCAATCAAGAGGATATTGATGTCACTGTAAGATAAAGTCAGGGTAAAATTAAAATCCATCAAAGAGAAAGAAGCAACTGAAATTTTTTTCAATGCTCAACCTCCCCTGGGTTCTCACAAGGTTTACCATTCAGTGGAGCAGACAATTTATAACAGTAGTAATGGTGATGAGTATTAGCAGAAAAAGGAAAAATTTATGTTAAAGAATGTTACTTAGAGTCCCTAACTTGGGACTGCTCTGCCAGCATCCTTTTTTTCAATGCCAACATGAGCATAATTCAGCATACCTAAATATTTTTAGCACTGTCATAGGAAATGGATGAATAAAATTTAACTTGAAAGAAGTGTAATCAAGGACAGAATGGAAAAAAATCATTTTGAAAATAATGCAGATCAAATTATGGCACAGGAACATGACATTAAGATAGCAATAAAGAAACCCCAACACTGTGGCACTTCAAAAGCGTACAATGGCTGCATTATGAAACAGTCAAAAAGCATTCACCCTAGAGGCCCTGACATGAAGTACTTACAACCATCCATTGATGGTGTAACCTATAATTACTATTAATGCGTAAAGTAACCTCCTGTACAGGCAGTTTGTTCTATGAGATCAAAATCCCACATAGAAACTACATATATATTGTCCAACAATGGTAACTAGAAAAATCCCAAGCACATGGCATTATCCTTAAAAACACCAATGCCTTGCTTGAAAGGTTAGTGTACTTGTCCCTGGATAAGGTCTTCTTTCCTTTTTTTTTTTATCATCACAAGTTTTTAATTGGGTGAATTCCCACTCACCATTCAAGCTTATTTATCCACTCTTGCTACATCTTTACACCCATACGGGTAATAAGAGGGCATTGTGATGGAATAACACCTACCTTTTATGAACTGGAATTGGAATATAAAACTCAGACCTATCGCCAAGAGCTGGGACCTATGAGGTCATTCAACACTGAAAGGGAAATTGACGGTAAAGGAGGTTTTAAAGGTGTAACCAGAGAAAAATCTCACAGCTGCACTAAGAAAAAATTGTTAAGAGAAGGTGGAGAGTAAGATGGAAGAAAATATGAAAAGAAGTACAGTAAAAGGAATGAAAGGTGTTGCAGCTAGGGGACAGAAGGGACATTACAAAGAACCTCGAGTAATGCCTACAGTGGACCACAAGAGGTGCACTGGTGGTACAATCCCCCTACAGGGATGTACAGTACCTTTCATTCATTGAACTTTGTGGTCCAACAATCTCCCCACTTACTCAACTCACACTAAGTTGTTGTGCCTGCATGTGGTGGGCATGGTTGAATATTCATAAAGATTTACCCACCACCTTACATTTCTCAAAAAAATAATGCTCTAGTCCAGCTTATTATGTCTTTATAGTGTGAAACATGATTACTTTAATATCGTAATACAGTCCAACCTCTTAAATTTACGAACCTTGGGACCAGGCCACTGCCAGACCACAGAAAATCCCAGAATATAGAATATACATCCCTAAAAAATAAAGCCCCTATGCAAACATATTCTTGCAAGCTACTTTCACATACAAATAGCCAACTTAACCTACTACTTGGCTAAATTCTGACACCACTTTATCATTTTATTACTCATATTTTCACTTTATCACTTTATAACTTCATACTGTATAATTTTCTTTAAAATAATGTACTTTATTTAACACATTTTGCCTACATTCCTGAGTTAGCCTAACCACAAATCAACTACCGTACTTAACTTTTCTAAGAATCTGCAGATTATCATGACTGATTTTCATCTCCTAAATTTACTATCTTCATAATTATTGCTATTAGTTTTTTCATCATTTATTTTGATTGTACAGGGTAATAAAATGACAAAAATAAAGAATGAATTTCAGTGATCACTCAGTGCATTTGAATGTTGCCATCAAAACGTAAACAAAGCACACCGCCATCTATTGAGGAAAATGGACACTAAACATTCACTAACAGGGAAACATTTTCTAGCATAGATACAGATTTATGCTTGCGCTTCTTACCTCTAGCATCATCTGATCTCATAAGTAAATATACAGCTATAATAAAGAAATTATTAAAACCGTATCATGTCTTTCCTGCACTCTATGAGTAGGGAATTTGTGCGTTGCCAAGTGTCTCATTGTTTTGATTAAGTTTTTACTTGGTAGAGCCTTCTCCAGTGGAATCTGTGTAGGTGACAGGGTCCCGTCCACTTTCGGGACTGATAGGTGCAAATCAGCAAAGAGCTTCAATTCATTTGATGCACATATGTCCACTGCGGGGAGGAGGGTGGGCTCCGATTATTTAATTGCTTAGTAGGTATATATAAAACTTTATCATAAAAATGTCATTTTTATATAAGTGACACACCAAGCAATTTACATAGCTGATTCCACATTGAGAGGAGGTGGGAATCATGGACATGTTCTAATCCAAAACATTACTAAAGATAATGACTTTGAACTAGAGAGGTTGCTAGCATTGGGCCAATGCTTGCTGTACCTTAACTGGTAAGAGCTGCTTTAGGCAGGTACCGCCTCTGGTTGGCACTCATTTTAACCTGTAGAGGACGTGGCAGTATTGGCTCAAAGTTGCCTCTACTTAAGTGGGAACTTTGCAGCCATGGAAGTTCACCGCGGGCTGACAAAGACAAAACATCGCTCCCTTTCCCTGGGCATAGACCAGAATAAACACAACACTGTCACCTACAACTAAAATATAGAACCACTAACCCAACCATTAAAACTGGTGGGTACTCCAGGTACACTGTACCCCCAGGCTTCCCTTGAACTCGACCTTACAACAAGCGAACAGACAGAGGAGGGACAGTGAGGCCTCTATGCTTCCTTTCTCAACTATGCCAGCTAGTTGAAAAAGAGGGACACTCCTGGCTGAGAGCGACAGCTTGAACCTCATGAGCTTTGACCATAAGGGAGGATAAAACATCTTCCTGAACTTGAGAATGCACTTCTGTATCGAACTTCTACTAAAGAAAGGCACATTCTTTGACAGAGGGCATGAAGGTATCTTCACTGAACATTGAAGCTTGTCAGAGGGTCCTCTGAATATAGAACTTCAAGATTCCCATAGGACAGAGAAGTCTCTCTTTCTCCTCTGACCCAAGGATGTCCGTTAAGCTCCTAATAATGAACGAGCGAGGCTGAGGCTTGGAAACGTCCTCATTCTTGGCATTTCCACCTGCAAAATCTACTCTTTTGTCGAAGGCTTACCGCTTGCTAATGAGTTTGCAATTGCTAATGCCACGAGAAAGAGACTACCAAGTGAGATTCTTAAAAGAATTCTAAGAGAGAAAATCCAGGCTTTCTAATGGAGGTTTCGAAGGATCTGATAAAATCTGAGGTCTTAGAACAATGACCTATACCCCTTTAAGGTAGAGGGAGAAGACTAGATGTTATTTGTCGGTACCATCCTCTGAAAACCGACCACTTGGATTGGTAGACACTGCTAACAGAAGATCTTTTACACCTACCAAAAGCCTCTGTAGTTTGCTTTGAAAAGTCTTTACACTCTGACAATGCTCCCGACAGTCTGAAGCCTGTTAGGGCCCGAGTGGACAATCCTTGATGGGACCTGAGGAAGTGTGGTTGTTTGAGCAGTGACTGTCTTTGTGGCAGAAGTCCTGGGAGGTCCACTAACAGGCACAGCAGATCCACAGACCATTCTTTCCTGAGACACAATGGATCACTGATCAATTCTGAAGGTGGGAAGGTGTGGACATCCAGGTCCATTCAATCCAACAGCATGGCATCCATTGCCCATGATAGATGGTCTGGGACTGGGGAGCCATTCATTTTTCACCGCACAAAGCGAGTAACAACCTTCAGCTGGTAATGATTTGCCCAGAGGAGGTCTTTCGCCGTCTCGCAGAGAGGAGGAGGAGGAGGTGATCTCTTGTTTGCAGACATAAGACAAGGCTGTGGTGTTGTCAACATACACTGCTACAATCTTTCCTGCTACCAGTGAAGGCCCAGGTGAATGGCCTTTAGCTCTCTTAAGTTAATAGGTAAGGACCTCAGAATCGAAGTCCATGTTCCCTAGACCCTTTGGCTCCCTAAAAGGGCTCCCCAACCTATATTGGGGGCATCGAAATAAATTCTAGGCTTGGGTACAGCAGCAGAAGAGATATTCCTACTGGAAGCTTCTCTTCTGACAAACACCATCGAAGATCTTCCTTGATTTCCGACGAGATGGGGAAGACAGAGGAGTCTGGCTGAGTCTTTCTGCACCAGCTTGTTTTCAAGTAAAATGGTAGGGGCCTCATGTGAAGCCTGTCCAACTTCACAAATTGTTCTACTGAGGCCAACATGCCTAGGAGACTCATCCACTGGACTGCTGAGCATACCAAGAGAGAGAGAGGAACTCACGAACAGTCTTAGGCAAGACTGTCCTTTTGGGGAATAGAAAAAACCCGAGAAGCTCAAGAGTCCAGAATCATCCCTAAATAGGAAATCGTCTGTGTTGGAGTCAACTGTGACTTCTGAGGGTTTATCAAGATGCCTAACTCCTTCGTTAGGCGAAGAGTCTTCTTCAAGTTCTCCACACACTGCATTTCTGATGTGGAGTGGAGAAGCCTACCGTCAAGTAGAGGGATACATTGATCCCGAGAGGATGAAGCCATTCTCAAGGGGAGCAAGGGTCCTGGTGAAAACTTGAGGGGCCATGGACAGACAGAAGCAAAGGGCCCAAAACTGGAAGACTTTGCTCCTAAACACAAATCTCAGAAATTTGCTAGAGGCCGGTTGGATGGGAACATGGAAGTAGGTGTTCTTATGTCCAGGGAGACCATCCAGTCACCCTGATGGAGAGGACATGACAGAGTGGAAAGTCTCCTTGCAAAATTTCATCTTCACTACGAATAAGTTCAGGGCACTGATGTCCAGGATGGGCCCCCAACCCCCGATGATTTGGGGACTACGAAGAGTCAGTTGTAAAACCTCTCCGACGAACGATCCAGTATCTCCTCTATTGCCCCTTCATGAATCAAGGACTCTACCTTTTAAGCAAGAGCCAAAAACTTCTTGGACCCTACCGAGTAGGTCGTCAAGATGATCGGTGATATGGACAAGGGAGACCTGTCTGAGAGGAATGGAGTAGCCACTTCTCAGTACTTGGACCCAGGGGTCCGCTCCTGTGCGACTCCATTCCTCCCAAAAGAGATGAAGCTCACCTCCAACGGGTGCATGAAGGACAAAAGCTTCATTTCTTAGTGGCAGGCTTCAAAGTAAACTTCTTGATGGACCTCAAGGGAGGACTCAGGTTAGCACGAGGTCTGGGTTGAGGTCTTGATCTTGCTCCACGAAAGGGCTGCAGTTGCAAGGGCAAGAAATACTTGGAAACAGAGGGAGTTTCCTTTGGGCACTTGGCAGACTAAGCCAAAAGATCCGTAGTGGATTTCTTGTGCAGGGCTGATAACACTTCCTTAACTGTCTTGTGAAGGAAGAGATGGGTCTTGCTTAGCTAAGGAAGAAAACAAGAGCGCCAATTTCTGGATAGCAATTACTCCCTTTGTTGCAAATGAACACCGCAACTTCCATTTCTTGATGATGTCCATCGAGAAAAGATGGAACAAGTTCAGCGGAACCATCCCTGAAGGCTTTGTCAGCACACGATACAACACCAAACCAGCCAGAAGCAAAATTTTCGGCAAGGTCCAGACAGCCTTCAATTTTTTCTCACCAAAGCTCCGACAGTCCAGTCGAGAGAACTGAAGATCTCCAAAACTTTAAAAAAGTTCTTGACGAGATGGATGGGCTCGAGAGGAAAACATAATCTTGGCCGAGGAAACGCAGCTTGACACGTTGCATCAACCAGACCAGAGAAGTCCTCTTCGGAGAAAGCAGACTCTCCCAATGAAGGTGCCTCTGGTGGCATAGAAGAGGCATTTCTTCTTCAGAAGCTTAGAGGGAGGGAAGGCAGAGGTAGCTTTACCTTGCTCACTCTTTTACGTCAACCACTCATCCACCTCTTGAAGAAATTTCTTCAAAGAGGAGGAAAGAACTAACTTGGGGAAACAAGCAGCGTACGAAGTGTTTCCTCACGAGGAAGGTAGATGCAGGTGAAGCATACGAAGCAGCTCGAAAAAGTCAGGGAAAGTTTGCCTGGAAGAACTTCAGCAAAACGGAGTAAGCTGACAAAGGGGTGGAATCGTGCTCTGTTTCCTCCTCATCTGACGAAATTGGAAACAAAGACAGATCCTAGCTCTTTGAAGACGAAGATCTTTTCTTCAAGAAACTCATAATATTCTCCAGCTTACAACGAAGTGGGGCCAAGGAAGAATCCTCCTGCGAAGATGGGTGTGGAAGCGGTGAGGTTGGCGCCAAGCAGGTTGAAGAAGCCAAGTGTGGTGCCTAAGTGAATAACACGCGACTCAAAGGAGACGGGTGCTTAGAAGCATGAGACCGAAGAGAAGAGGGCCATGGATGCTTACGAGGAAGACTAGAGTGTCTAGGCACAATCACTGGTCACTCGAAAACCTCATCAACTTCTGGCTGTCCAAAGGTGGAATGGTGAAGGTGCACGAAGGTTGTAGACTGGCACTTGTCTCCTTAAACATCTTAACAGGAGGAGAAATGTCTGCAACGGTGTAATGCCTCTTCAAAGGCCTAGAGGTAACAACTCTGAGCCGCTGGTGCGTCCTGTTGGGCAACAAGTCACCCAAGTTCGATGACAAATGACCAGCACTAACCAAGACGCGTTTCCAGTGGCGCTCAGCCGCAGCCTGGGAACGGACAACAGGCTCGGCGGAGGGGGCAACTACCCGTGGGCAAACCCCATCAGCCTCCCTTGGACCTCTGGTATGTCTTCTACTTATCTCGTTCTACAACACATCCAGGCTAATTAGAATAAAGTTAACCACAGCTAACAAAATTTCTAAATAGCTACGAAAAATAAAGAAAAATATTCGGCGCATACCGAAAACAAGGAAAACCTGAATACTTCACCAAAGAGCTGGAAAAATATATTAAAAAAATGATGAGACTGCACAAAACCACCAATGTTAGTCGGGAGCCAGCAGAAAACGAATTGAAGCTCTTTGCTGAGTTGTACCTATCAGTTCCAAAAGTGGGTGGGCCCCTGTCACCTAAACTAGCGATGGTAGCACCACCGCGAAAATTTGAATTCTTAAGACTGCCAAGTGGAAAGCTAGTAGCTATGTAATTGCTTGGTAAGTCACTTCTATAAAAATTTAGTGTTCACCAAATATTTGGCTTTAGTTAAAAAAAAAAATAAATAAATAGTGCTAAGCACCCAATGTTGAGACATGCCATACGGTGAGAATCACTTTTCAAAACATAAAATAGAAATACTTGATCCAGTAGCAGATACAACAAAATATTCAAGAGTAAACATTAATATGATGAAAACAAATGCTTTACTAACTTACCCTCTCAATCGTGTTCCGTTTGGAAGAACCTTCTCTACTCCTCCAAGCAACATGCAAAGAAGTGCCTTTTTGATATATTCATGACCATGGATACTGGGTGCAAGAGACTTGGACAACAATTCAAAAACATCAACACCCTGAGGATACAAGTTTAAATTAGCAACAAATAATTAAGACATAAAACTTAACATCATGGGGCTCTTTCAGCTAAATGAGCCTTTAAGATATTTGGGAGGTGCCATGAAAATAAATGGTGGTTTTGGTCTCATTCTTTAGTTGAGTAACCACTTTTCAGCAGAAATTTCCAAAATAAAAACCAATAAAATTATGAATTATGTAACCTAAATGATGCATGGATTTAAGCATGAATAAAAAATCCTTCACTTTCCATAAAAATTTTAAAAAGTAATTTCTTTTTTCCATGAAAAAATATGTATCGAGTGAATAGAGAAAAAGGTATTTTTGAAGTAGAAATATCCTATTTCCATTTGGGTCAGAAGGACCATAACGCAATAACTCTCCCAGTCTGTCAAAACAAGTCTCCAACCATATCTTCAAGAACACACCAGCACTAACGAGGCGCTAAGAGAAATTGCATCTGGCCGTGCCTTGATCCATGCATTATGGTTAGTAAGAGTGTGGGAAAATACACCCAACCCCCTCGACTTCAAACGATAGCCCAAGGAAATAAGCCACGCCCACAGGTCAAGCCTAGATGTTTTGGCCAATCAAATGCCATCAGTGCCCGAGACCTAAGGAGCAAATACCCAATAATCAACAGGAATTTCCACACCTCCAAAAGTTGGAATGAACCAAGTGGAGGAGGTGCCTCAAAAAAGCAGTACCTGCCCAGAATATGACGTCATGGTTGACACAAGGGAAAATGGGAGATATAAGGACAGGCATAGAGAAAAGAGAGGGACAGAGAAAAAGGTGGGAGAAAAAGAGAGAGACAGAGAAAAAGTTTAGTGGGAAGATAGAGAGAGAAACTATTCCCAAGTGTGGGAAGCAGAAAAGACAGAAAGAGAAGTGTTTTAGTGAAGAAAGACTCTCTCAAACAATAGTCACCGTAATCTAATTCCCAAGTCTCTAAAACCATTATTTCAAAGTCTCTTCTATTATCTTAAAGTCTCGAACCATTAAGAAACAGTTAAGAACTATAGGTGGAACTGTAAGACAAAAATCACAAATAAAGAAGAAACGGGAACAATTAATCATTTTCCCTTTAACCTCGGTAATTTACAATTTAATAACTGTTTTAAAGAGCCACTTGTTCCTACTTACAAATTACTACACGCCCTACTAGTGTTGGGCCCTTTGAAGGAAAGAAACGGGTCCGACAACAAATACAAATTGCCTTTTGAATGATGTTATTTAACCTCACCTCTTATTATATATAAAAAGCATAAGGAAACTAAGGCAAAAATCTTTATTCTTCTTCTACTTAAGACCCAACTTGATTTTAACCTTCTCCCAAACTCCAGACTTATTCCCAATGCAAACAGACATCAAAGTATCTTCTACAGATAACATCACTGAAATTGCCCTGGATTAATAAGATTTCACAGGCTTTTTAAGTTGTTTAAAATATACATTTTCATATTCTAAAAACTAAAATAATTGTTTATTTAAATTTGAACTGTATCACGAACATATGCATTTACACAAGTTCACATTTCAACTTTACCCTGATAATGCACACTTCACTGCATCTAACATCCAAACTTAATATTCCCCATAACTAGCCTATATCTTAAAATCTTGCCCTTGGAAAAGTAAAAGCAGATATGAATAAATGCAGTTTGCATAACTACTCTGTTCAAATCTGTTAACTGCAACTACAAATACAGTAGTTCATTTGTGAGGTCACGATCTGTCGCAGGGACCCTCAGGGCATCCTCGCTTCAAAACAGACATCTACGAAACACACCGCGTACTCTCAAGAAACACAGATCCAGCGCTCCTGATCCAAGCAATCTTTTAAGCATTTTTCAGAAGCTACTTTATGTCATTGTTAGAACTGCAATTACTAACGTATGTCACGCACTGCAAGCTTTCCAACCATATGTATTTGAAATCTCTTCCTAATTTGTATATGGAATTGTTAACCATTCTTCAGGTGTGAGAAAACACATCTGACTGTATATACATATCCCTCTGCTTTTCCCTAATGTCAAATGCTGTTCTTGCGCTTTCAAGAGTTCTTGACCTGCCAGAGATTTTGGTGTCAATAAATCAGAATACACCTTGACTCTGCCTCTTACTCGTCGCCTCGTTATACATTCCCCATTATACACTGATGGTACTGATATATAAAGTGCCTCATGCTGCATATCACAAATCACATGCTCTTTATTACGACCTAACAAAGATAGGTGTAACTATCTTTGAGTATACATTCAAGTTTAGCATCTATGACTGTTTCCAGCATAACATAATGACTACAGTATAATGAGAGTACTGTAGGGCACATTGAATACCCAAGTCTCAGTAACAATTTAAACCTACTGCTGCACACAATACTGAAAGCAAAGCCATCATATATAATTAACTAAATATTGTTTTAATAAATACCAAACTTCTTTACCGATTGAAAAATAAATAATTGCATACACACTGACTTAAGAAATAAAACGTGAAACAATGACTCACAAACCTTTCGCTTTGAAAAGATCTTGCAATTGCGTACGTCATCAGTAGAAATATTAGGTGTAACTTCTTTACTCATGAGAATCACATTGTTCGCCAACAGAATAGTTTTGAATGTTCCTGATGTAAACGAATTCTGTTTGTTGGGTAAACAACGGTAGATGCCGACAATCTGGAGAAGAAATACTACTAGTGATATAAAAATGTATAAACACTGGCAGAGGCCAGCCACCTGGAATAAACAAAAAATAATAGGGGGAACAAAAAAATCTTCACTGCAGTAAAAAACACAGCTCACTACATGAAAAAAGAATGGTTCTGACACATGAAAATTTGGTTAAAAGTTAACCATGAAAAAATATTTTTTAACCTTATATAAATGAAAAATCTTTTCATACCTGGATTCTGTCTCCTGGTTTGCACTTATCAACCAAGTCATTATCAAGAACAATATCTACTGATCGAGGCAACTGACCAGCAGGAGATTTCTCAGGCATTTCTTGTATGGTGATAGTCTGGTGGTCCTTGTACACACACAACCCATATTCAGTTTCCAAAAGGTTCCCTGTGGAGTAAAATGCCAAAGTTATTAGCTTGCAACACAGGTTTCCAAAAATGAAATGTTAATCTTTATGATAATGCAATATGAAAACAGCTTAACAGTACTTAGCAAACCTAACCACCTTGAAAGCATCATAATCCCTTTGAAATGTTATTTGAAAAATACTACACCTTTAAAACAAAAACAAAATAACTTGACATAAATTTTTTAATTATTCGAACAACAGCCACAACTATTCCAAATTAACTTCTTACCATCATCATCCTTTGTTGGATAAAGAGCAGTGGATGGATAAGGGGTGTAAGAAGTCATATCTGCATAACGGCGCTCCAAAGTCTTCTTAGTGGCAGGGCAGTAATGAACTGACCTTACAACTTTAGGGCGAACCAAAGAACCTGCAAATCACAAGATGAGAACTGTATCTTCAGTGATTTTATCATTTGAAATAGGCACAGCCTAACAACTTCTCTAGGCAAAGTACTGATCCACTAATCTACTGCACCCAGCATCTCAGGAGAAAAAATAAACCAAGCAATGCGTTAAGTCAGGGTGTTTTAGAGTGATATAAAATTTTTGCATCACCTTTAAATTATAGGTAAAATTTTATGATACTCTTTACTCGCATCACATCTTACTTACATTTTGTCACAATGCCTTCAACACACACCAAATTTCCCAAATGCCTGGCATTCAGGGTCCTGGGAGATACATGTTTACTACCAAAGCTGCCTTCAAAACCAACAAAAAGTTCTTCCTGTTTTTTGGCATAGTTTGTATCTACTACTGCAACAAATTCCTTCAGAGCTTGATGAAAAGCTGGTAGCTCTTCATAGCCAGCGTTCAAAAGCCTGCAAAATGGAAATAAAACACTTCATGTTACACACAATAAAGACTTTCACATCTGCGTAAACATGTGGTATAAAAGCAAATAACACTTGAAGAAAGTAAAATAATACTTACCCAGCTGCGCGCTGAGGGTTCTTCTTCCGCAGATCATTGATATTCACGATAAGGCGGCATTCCCCATTAGCCACCATATCGCGAACCAGCTGTGTATACAAACCCGCATCTTCCTATTGGGAAAACAAATAAGGAACTGATTTTCATCACTGGTTTTCATGATTCACTAATTCAGGATCAGTACCAGGCTACCAAAATGTGCTACTGCCTGTGATGAAGTTGGTTATAGTGATGCCAGCCACATCATCCCTTGAAGAAGAAAACTTTTCATTACCCAAATGTTATAAATTGAATGCAAAAAGCCACTTACTAACATTTAAAGACATTTTACTTTTTTTTTTTAATGTCACTCATCATATAGTCTATAGTGTAATGTATGCTAGCCTTCATCCATGAACTTACAAACTATCTGAACCTCTGACTTACAATAAAGGAAAAACCTTAGAAACAGCAGCAATATCATTTAAATGGATTCACCTGATGCCTAGCCTCTGGAGAAGACAACTTTTGACAGGTTCTGCATTATAGTTACTAAAAGTGGTTATATTGTTCAGAAGTCTCTGCACAAAAGCATACAACAAAGGCAATGCAGAACCGAAAAGTCCTTTAGGTAGCCAAAGCCCTGTGACAAGTGCTTGGGGTCTCAAAATATATGGGACTTTTAACACCAAATTTTGTAGCTTTAACAATACTGTAGACTGGGTCATAGAGTCTATCAGGCACTGCCTAACTTGGGCATATAATCTTGGATAAGCTCTAAGACCTGAGGAGGATATTTATGGGGTTATAGTCTAAGTCACTTATGACATTACTGTGGGCATAGCCTAACCATAAATTTATGTTGACAGACTACCTTACTAAGCCTAAGGCAACCCAATAACTTACCAATCACAACTGTAATACACACTCAGCGTGTGGATTTAACCCACAAGGTGCTGAGAGTTGCTAGAATTGACGCTTTTATGTTGCAATAGGATGATGCATATTCATCGAGTGCATTTAACCCACAAGGTGCTGAGAGTCGCTAGAACCAACACTTTACATGTTGCACTAGGATGATGACGATATTATTGACACTATTTTCAAACATCGTGGTAAATTTAGTCCCTCCCCTTAGTTCTGTGTGAGTGACAGTCTCCAACCATTCAGCTTACTCTTGACATAAAAGATGCCAAACTTCTCTTAATCATAGTTATAAAAATAGCAAAATTGTAAACCTTCCTTCAGCCGGGAGGGGTGGGGGAGCGAACAGGGAGGTTTTTGCATCCTGAAGTTCAGCATCGATCAAAGATTTTTTTAATAAATCTTTGTTTATTTTGTAAATTTTGCAGATAATGGCTTTTGATGACGAAGCTTATTCATTTTTATCAAGTAGTGATTTTGAGATTGATAATCACAATAACAGTGATGATAGTAATATTGGTTTCTAAGTTAGTGTGCGTATGATGGTAAAAATACACACACAACCCCACTCAACCAATTAATAATTGTTGTGCATTTTTTGTACTCTATTGGGTGTTTCTTGAACAGCTAAGGAGTAATACTTTCATGAAAAAATCTGAAATTCTCAGAAAATAATGTACGAAGCATTCCAAAAGTGGTTTTCGAAAATTTTTTTCTCAAAAGTATTTGTTTTTAAATCAAATTTTAAAAACATATTAATTTTATTTTTAATTACCAATCTGCAATATAAGGTAATTACAACCATGTATAACATTAGGTGGTAAGTTGAAAAATGACTTTGAAATTGGTTCTATTACTGAAGTTGCAAATGCATAATAACCTACTGCCATTGTCCCCAAGTGGCTAGGCCTAACCACTGGGTCTAGACATGGACTAGCATGTAGAACTAACCATTAGCTCTGCGTCGGTATTTCCTTTAAAATGGACTTTTCCTATATTTTGGTTGCTTTTCAAGAATTTACCGTTATTGTTTGTTGGCAGACTGTAATTAACCTCACAACTGATTATGTTTTTGTAAGCTGGCCACCCTGGAATGCTGTTGTGCATCTGCAGTTATTATAGGGGAACTTTTGGTAAAAAGTGGTTTCCTTTACTTGGGGAGGAGGGTCTCTGCCCTCTAGCCAAGTAACACAGCCTACTTACTAGGTTAGGTTAGTGTGGTTTCTTTTATAATAGATTTCCTTAGCCAATCCCTTCTTGAACATATGGCTCCATAATGACTTTCCTATTTGCAGAACCGTTCCGTAGAGTTTGTGCGGCGCTATTGCTTAGAAAGACCAACTAGGCTAGCTAGTCTTGGCTACAAACTAGGCCTAGTCATACACTTATGCAAAATCAACATCATCCAAGTTAGCCATTTTGTTGCCGGATAGATTAAAGGCAAAAGGGCTAGGCTAACAAGGCCACATACCAGTGACATCATTTAAAGGTCATCTAATGGCGAGAAAGAAGCTGATAGGAGACCCAGGCTAAAACACCACCACCCAAGACGTTCACAGCTAGTGAATTGTGGGGCAGTTATGAATTAAAGTTAGACTATGGAAAAACTTGAGTTTGCTCTGCTATACCTTACTGGGCTCGGCGCTTAGACCGACACTATGAAAACCATATGGTTTTGCCTCCAATGAAAGGGGCTCCCTCAATAAGCCAAATCCGGCTGCCAGCTCTGACTGGCCTAAGCTTGGGTCCACTGGCCCCAAGATGGGCTATGGTCTTGCAAACGGTCTATCACAGTGTAAAACACCAATTTAGCTGGCACTGAAATATATCTGTCACTCATAAGTGAACACCTGGACAATATAAACAACAAAAAGTAACATATCTTCTCATAAAGTCTGACAAATCGAGTACGCTAACAGGTTGAACGAGAAAACCATGGCGAGCTTACGGTTACACTTATCATGAGTAGTTATTCGGTTCAGGGTCTACAAAATGCCAATTTGATACTTACATCATCTTCCAGGAACTCTAAATATTCTCTCTGAATGTCACGAATTCGTTGATCAACAATAATATCATTGGTAGTGGTACCCATTTCAGAGAAACTTCAAGCACAGACTGACTGCAACTGCAATTGGCGGATTGGCCGCCGACAATTTCCCGCGTAAAACTCCCGCCAATTCCCCTGACAACAACAACGAGGACAAGCCGAGTACAACGGCGTGACGGTTTCCTTTGTAACGGTCCATCTACAAAACTTGATTTCGTTTCTTGCTTTTTCCAAGCTATTTCTGTATTTCCTCACTTTTGCTTTTTTCCTGATTTTGGTGATATACATGCATATATATATATATATATATATATATATATATATATATATATATATATATATATATATATATATATATATATATATATATATATATACATAAAAAGCTGGATATACATTGCTCTCGACTTCAGCAAAAATGGAAATTTTTCTCCTTTAATTACCGCACATGTTCGCCTTTCAGCGGTATATATATATATATATATATATATATATATATATATATATATATATATATATATATATATATATATATATATATATATATATATATATATATATAGAAGCAAGCTTTTTCTCTTACATTTTATTTCTTTGCAATTACTAGCTTAATTACTTCCTTTTTTATTCTTTTCCATACTCACGTTAGTTGCTGCTGTAAATCACACAGATGAACTACATGGTTAACTAGTGTTTAACTATCGCAGTCTTCCACGCATAACCTCACATGAAATTTATGCCTTTTCATTGGTCTTTTTTTTGCGTGCATGATGATTTTTCATCGATTACAATATTTACATATGCTAAATCTTATTTAAAACCTGTAGTATATCAGTCTTCTTTCGTGTTACTGTCTGTGAACCTTGTATAATTAAAATGACAAATTCTGCTTCTCCAAAATCTCTCTCTCTCTCTCTCTCTCTCTCTCTCTCTCTCTCTCTCTCTCTCTCTCTCTCTCTATATATATATATATATATATATATATATATATATGTGTGTGTGTGTGTGTGTGTGTGTGTGTGTGTATTATATATGTTAGGAAAGTTAGATAGGGAAAGTAGAAAAAGAGAGAGAGAGAGAGAGAGAGAGAGAGAGAGAGAGAGAGAGAGAGATAGAGAACAATGATAACACCTAGGTTGTTGTTGCTTGAGAAACTAAGAAGTGCTGACTGAAATAAGCCATCTTCCACGAACTCAAAACAGTGAGCGAGTATATCGCGCCCAGGGCCATAAAACCGACTGTAAAATTTGGAAACTGTGGCCTTGCAATTTAGCTTACTCAGGGATGATTCAGCACCGCCAAAAAGCCAACGCCAGCCATCTCTATAACCCCGCCTTCAATAGGAGGCAGTTTCATGGAAATTCCAGGAAATTGGGGGCTGGACAAAGTGATGTACTTCAACACTCTCCAATCAAACATTCTAGGGAGGGGTCTTTTACACCTGCTCCTAAGATCATTTCCAATCAAGTCCTCTAAGGGGAGATTTGATCCACACCCACTAAAGTCCTTCCCAATCAACTGTTTCAGGGGAGGCCTTGCAGATAAATCCTTCCAATAAGAAAATGGAGAGAGGTGGAGACTGCAGATAACAAGGAACCCAGGGGTTCGAGAGGCAGGAGAGCAGCAGAAGAGACCAGATTCGAGTTAATTTCCACCAGGAAGAGTTATATCTCCCCTTGCTTTCGTTCTCCCCAAACAGACTGAATTGAACTGTTTAAAAAGTGTGATTTCGTTTACCCAACTGTAACTGTAATTTGTACTTGAATTTGTAGTTACTTTCGTCATTAAAGTAAGAAAACTACAGAACTCATCTCTATTACGCCTTTCTGAGAGATACCAGTAATCTAAGATAATTTCCCTCCAATGATATCAGGTTCAAGAAAGAGGTGAAGGTAGAAATCTACACGTAGAGAAGTTTGCAGGTGAGAAACAAAATACTTCCAATCGGACACATTACATATATATATTATTGTGAGGTTCAAGAAATATCAGAAGTGAAAGACTGATTATTATTCTCGACAGGTGTCTATAATGTGGAAAGCGGACGGAAAGGTAGCGGGCAACCTGAGGCCCCCTGCTGCGTCCATACAGAAGATGTGTTAGTTAACAGGCATAAGAAGACACATATAATGCATTACAGAACATGTAAAAGGCAGATATATATTGGCGGAAAGGCCGTACAATGATGCATACAATGAGATACATAAAGAATCTGAAATAATAACAAGTAACATATATGACGTGATTAATGTCCAAATGAAGAGCGAAACACAAGAATGGAGAGGCGGTTTGACGCCCTTGCAAATACTCCCTCCCCCAAGACAATAATTAGAGGAGCAATTATTGGATGAAACAACATTAATCACGCAAACGCTGAGGCAGTTGGAGTGGGCACCTACTCCTGGAGAACTGTGGGCGTCAGGTGGAACTGACATCTGGGGCTGGCTCAATGTGTTCCCTGGGCTGCCCCAGACCCCACTTTGGTGGGGAGCGGGTGTGTCTGTGGGGAGGTACTGAGGGGGAAACTCTGGGCCGCCTGCCTGCCTCCTCACGTACTTCGCTGTCCGACAGGAATGCCGGTTTCAACCTGTCGATGGTGACCCAGTCTTCCCGTGGATGTCAAGGAGGTATGGCTTGGCAGCCCACCTGATGACTGTAGGGCCTGGTTAAGGGTGGCCAATGGGTGTCCACCCTGATGAAGACGTAGGCGCAGGAGTTTAAGGCGGGTGGGCTGTAGGTGGTGGTTCTGTCGGTGAAGGTCTTATGGCAGGGAGCAAACTTCTGTGCGAGTTCCCTCAACCTCGGGAGGGGGGTGTCAGTGCTGACAGCAGGAAGAATTCTCCAGGAACAGCCAGTGCCCCCCTGTAGACTTTCTCAGCAGGGGAGGTGTCGCCATTTGCCTTTGGTGTGGTGCGGAGACCTAGCAGGACCCATGGGAGCTGTTCCTTCCACCTCTCGTCGGTGCAACATGCCATGAGAGCTGCCTTAACAGAGCAGTGCGCCCTCTCAACCATGCTGAGGGGTTGTAGGCCTTTGTGCTGTGTAGTGTTGTACCCATCAGGCATGCCAAGGAGACCCAGAGCTCTGACAGGAAGGCTGGACTCCTGTCTGTAGTGATGCTGTCTAGCAGTCCGAAACGGCTGATCCAACTGGAGAGGAGGGCCTCAGCTCATGATGCTGTTGATGGCCCCCTCCATGGGGGTTGCCTCGGGCCAGCGGGTGGAGCAGTCTGTGATCGTCAGGAGGTGTCTGGCTCCTCCCGACTGCGGAAGAGGCCCAACAACGCCGATGTGGATATGGCCGAAGTGCCGACGACGCTGGGGGAAGTTGCCGACCCCGGACTCTGTGTGCTGGGACGTTTTGCTCACCTGGCATGGGAAGCAGCTCCTTGCCCACTGGTGAATGTCCCTGTTGATGCCATGCCAGACGAACTTGTCAGTCATGAGGCATGCTGTTGTGCACCCTGATGGATGGGAGAGACCGTGGACTATGTTGAACAACTGCCTCCTCCTTGAGGCAGGTACTAGGGGGCAGGGGCGGCCTGTGATGGTGTCACAGAGGAGAGTTATGTTCGAGCTTGCTAAGGGCATGTCTTCCCACTTAAGAGCCGTTACTGCCATCCTGTAGTCTGCCATCTCTGGGTCTGCTGCTTGCTTTTTGCCAGGTCTTCTTAGTCAATGCCAAGGTAAAGGGAATTGATTTCTACTCTCGACAGGGCGTTGGCTATTGTGTTCTTCCTGCCAGGGACGTAGTTGATGGTGCACCCGAATTCGGAGATGGCAGTCAGGTGTTGCTGTTGTCTTGCAGACCACGCATCTCTCGGCTTTGCAAATGCATGCACCAAGGGTTTGTGATCTGTTAGGATTGTGAATTCAGTCCCCTCCAGCAAGTACTTGGGTGTCTCACGGCCTGGTAGATAGCCAGCAGCTCCCTGTTGAAGGCACTGTGGCGGGTCTCTGCTGGCGAAAACTTGTGGCTGAAGAAGGCCAAGGGTTGGGGGGTGCCATTCACTAGTTGCTCGAGTACTGCGCCGCAGGCGATGTTGCTGGCGTCCGTTGTCAGTCTGAGGGCAGCTGTGGGATTGTGGTGAGTCAAGGTGGTGGCATTGGCGAGGGCTCTCTTTGTTTCTATGAATGCCTGCTGCTGTGGAGCCTCCCAGGTCAGTGTTTTTGGCTTGCCCTTCAGGATTGATGTCGGGGGTACATGGTGCGGGCGACGTCTGGAATGAAACGCCAGTAGTAGTTTATCATCCCCAGAAACTCTTGAAGGGCCTTGGTGGTTCGTGGTTTCAGGAAATTCTCTATAGCTTTTACTTTAGAGGCCATGGGGCACACTCCTGCTGGGGAAATCTCATGCCCGAGGAAGTCTACTTTTTCTTTCCCAAAAATGCATTTGTCGAACCTGACAACCAGTCCGCTGTCCTGCAGACATTTCACGATGGCGCAACATGGAGAAGGTGTTCCTCTGGGGACTTGGAGAAGATGAGAATGTCGCCGATGTAGCAGATGCAGAAAGGCAGATCCCCCAAGATGGTGTCCATTAGGAGCTGGAATGTGGCACCTGGATTCCTGAGACCAAAGGTGGAATAGGAAAATGTGTAAGTCCCGAAGGGCATGATGATGGCGGTCTTGGGGACATGGTTGGGGTGTACAGGTACTTGGAAGTATGACTTTAACAGGTCCATCTTGGAGAAAATCTTTGCTCCGTGGAGGGTGCCCATCAAGTCTTGCATGTTAGGGAGTGGGAAGTGGTCTGAAGTTGTCAGTAAATTTAAGCGCCGATAGTCCCCGCAGGGCCTCCATGAATCATCGGACTTCTTTACCATGTGGAGGGGAGATGCCCACGGGCTTGATGCTTTTTTACAGATGCCCATCTGTTCCATCCCTGCGAAGGCCCGTTTGCATCTTGTAACTTTTGGGGGGACAGCCGTTGGAACTTGGCATGGGTCGGTGGGCCCGTCATGGTGATATGATGGAAGATGCTGTGCTTTGCTAAGTTCCAACGACTGTCCCCCCAAAAGTTACAAGATGCGAACGGGCCTTCACAGGGATGGAACAGATGGGCATCTGTAAAAAAGCATCAAGCCCGTGGGCATCTCCCCTCCACATGGTAAAGAAGTCCGATGATTCGTGGAGGCCCTGCGGGGACTATTGGTGCTTAAATTTACTGACAACTTCAGACCACTACCCACTCCCTAACATGCAAGACCTGATGGGCACCCTCCACGGAGCAAAGATTTTCTCCAAGATGGACCTGTTAAAGTCATACTTCCAAGTACCTGGTGTAGCTCTGGTTTGAATACGCCCGGGAACTCCTGTAGGAGGGACTTGTCGCCGTTGGGGCCTGCGGAGCAGATGGTGGGCATTCCAGGTCCAGTGGAGAGCTGACGGGAGTGGCCGGTTCCTGTGCCGAGGAGGTGTTGTCTTCCGATGTCGACCAGAAGTCTGTGGTGCCCTAGGAAATCTGCGCCCAGCAGGGGGAATTTTACCTCCGTGATGACGAAGGGCCAGTGGTATCTGCGCCCAGAATTGAGATAGTCTGGGTTGTCGTGCCATATGTATGGATGGGAGTTCCGTTTGCTGCTATGAGGGCAGGCGTTGAGTCAGGTATCTTTTCTAAATCTTCCTCGGATGGCGGGAAGACCGACTGTACTGCCCCCGTATCAACCAGCAGGCGCCGTTTTGAAGTTTCGTCTCTGATGAAGAAACCTGCTAGTCAGGGGAGTTGGATTTTGCGGCCACAGCTGTTACTTGTGGCCGCTTTTGTCGTTTTTTGTAAAGGAACAGGGAGGTCTGCAGTTCCTGGCATTGGTTCCGAATTTTCTATGGAAGAAGCACCATGCCGGGTTTGACCATGTCCTGTGTTCCTTGAATGGTGTCTTCTTCCTGTAAACGGCGTTGATGTCTATCACATTGTTGTCGTTCTCCTCCATCAGGCTGCAAGCCCCCAGGGCAGTGGCGTGTTTCGAGGCCTTGGTGGCCTTGTGTATTTTTTGGGTGATGTCGACTAAGGCGTCCATGTCGAGGGCATCTGCATCTTTTATCTGGCACCTAACTTCCTGCATGAGGCGCCAAAGGAAGATCAACTCTTGTTAAGGGGATCGGCCGCCTAAAAAAAACCAATAATCTTTAAAAAATTCGATTTGCTGAAAAAAATTCTATGGCTTCGTATAGGGTTCAAGAATGTGTCCACGAAATATTATGCTAAAATTTGCTGTATTTCTCTAGTTATGGCCTAAAATGTAACAATAACTATATACCCATAAAACACCAGTAGCGCAAATGATTTAGTCTGGTATAGTTTTTGCGATATATATTACGAAAACTTCCTTTGAAATGAAATGTATAATGTCAATATCCTACTCGGCACCTTTTTAGTTATTCCTAGCCATGACAACGCACACGTCATACCATGACGCCGACTGTGGCCGAGAGTTGCCTATAAACCAAGCTAGAAGGACACGTTTTTCATGCTCGCTAGCCTTGACTGAACTCTGTATTTTCTGCGGTGTTTTTGTTTTTTCACCGTGCCTAAAAAGTCCAAGAGTTCACTTCATGCTTCTAGAATGCAAAAGCCAAGTGGAAAAGTCCAAGCGAGAAGTTTCAAGAAATTAGTGCCATAGAGGGGAATGGAGCGACGGAGAGAGAGAGAGCTGTCGCCCATCAAACGGCACAGGCAGCGATCTCTGCTGACCAGAGACCAACCACATCCACCCCTAAACGCCTTTTTATTTGTTCGTCACTACCAAAGGGCAAAAGATATTTTAGAAAAAGAAAGCAGTAGCTCGGAGGCTGATATTATAGACGATCCTGAAAATAAAATGATCATAATAAGTGAAGCAAGACTTGATGAATTACTTGAATCACGAATCCCCATTCCCAGGATCCATTTGGCAAGGGATGGATTTGAGACACTAATAAAAAGTGTAGGCAACTCCTAGAGTAATACCTTGCAGCAAGATCAGACAGGGGACCAGGAACCTAAAATTTATGAGAATGTGTCTCAGGCACATAAATAATCAATTAATATTCTTATTTATAATAATTTTGCATTAATTAATACCAAAAATAAAAATTAAAACCATAGAATTAATTGTAACACAGTCTTTGAAGTCCCTTTTACTTTTTTATGTAACTAAAACTTTGAAGGCCGTTTCAAAACATAAGTTTTTCGCCTTTAAAATGCATCTCCTCCCTTAGTATTGGACCAATCTAAATGAAATTTTAAATATAACATGAGGAAACATGGTAGATTAAAACAAAGCCAGGGATTTTAATATTTTGAGTTTCTGATTTTTGGCAATTTTTTTTCTGGAATTTTTCCGGGAAAATTTAATAAAAAAAAAATTCATATCTCGAAAAATAATTGAAAAATCAAAAATCCCCGGCTTTGTATCGAAGGTCCATATGTGTTTTATACGTGGTTCAAATCTCATCCCTTAAAACCAAAAAGCAAAGGAGGAGATGCATTTTGAAAATGGCCATTTTTGGCCGAAAAATGCTCTGGCGTCACAAAACCTAAGGTCACTGAACAAAAATTTTTTCCCCAGAAGTTCCACACAATATCCTTTAACAAACCCCCTATATATCAACAACCTGTCGTTAAAAAAGTCGGAAACCGGCCGATCCCCTTAAATCTGCCTTCCTCTTCCTCCCGTTTTCATCACGGCCTGGCAGTGTTACCAACCCCCGCAGTTCGTCCCAGGCTTCCCTGGGTGATGCTTCTCTGAGGGGCTGGGATAATGGGTCGAGTGCGAGCTGTGCTCCCTTGGTCACGGGCATGGAGTAAGTTTGCATGAGTTTATCTTTCAAGGCCGCGTATGTGACCTTGTTCGGTTGCGCGTCGAGCCAGGGGGAGGTTCTGTTGAACACATCTTCTGGGAGCACCGTCATAGTGATGTCGGATTTGATAGCATCGTTTGAGATGCGTGCCATGCCAAAGTGCATGTCTGCACGCAGGAACCACAATGCCATGTTCTGCCATGAAAACGAAGGAAGTTTGACCGCGTCTGGCTTTGTTGGTGAGAGGGGCGTACAGACGATGCTCACGGGTTCGCATTGAAGTTCAGCTTCCGACATCTTTACTACTCATGCACCAAAATGCGGGAAAATGCACGGTATTGAGTCTTATAAACTACGCACTGTATGCATTATTGAATATTAGGAATCATGCTAATTCCACTGGCTATCGACACCGCCATTTGCCAGTTGCATGCCTTAGAAGCCACAATATATATATATATTGCTTGGGCTTCTTTTGCGGCATATATATATTATATATATATATATATATATATATATATATATATATATATATATATATATATATATATATATATATATATATTGCTTCATTTTTATGGCATGTAACTGGCAAATGGCCAGTGTCGATAGCTAGTGAAATTACCACATTCATTCAAACTCTGCTACATACAGTACGTAGTTTATAAGGCCTATAGTGGAAAACCCAATTGGAGGACAGAGCTAAAAACATACAGAAGTAGTGCCGAATATATATTGTGAACTTAATTATATAAGCTGTTAGGTTATGTAAAATATTATTCATATAGATATATATATATATATATATATATATATATATATATATATATATATATATAGCATATATATTATTATTAATTATTTGGAGCATCGTGCCAATACTGACATAATGGTCGACGTCAAGCAACTATACTCGATACTAAACTTCACACAAATAAGGCCTATTGCACACCGGTGAAAATATCCAGCTTGGCGGTCTATTTTATTGTTATTAGACTTTTGACCTTTTCGTTATTTGAGGATCATAAGTCTGAGTATCAGTATTCGAGTATAGCATGTGAAAAATATAATATCTAAAATTAAAATAGCGAGCGTCCGAAAAGAGCAAGCCGAGTTTAACAGCGCAGTTTATTTTTCAGACACTGACACAACAGTTTAAATTCTGGAACCACCACAGAAAGGAATTACTTGGACATCTCGATGAATATATCTTCGACAGAAAATCCAGTTTGAGTTTGGAATAACATAAATCTCGATATTAGTTTTTCCGCTCGGAAAATTGATATACTGTATACCGTATACAGAGCAGCACATATACATATATATGTTGTTATTGTTGCATACATACTACATATACATATATATATATATGCACACACTCCAGTAATACGTATTAAGGTCTCCACTTTTATAAAACAGCTTGAATACACACAGTGCTAACAAAGGTCACTCTTCTGTCATGTCATTTGCACTCAGATAGACATGGAAAGCAGAAACGCGATTTTCATCACTGAGAAGAAAGAACAATGAGAGCAGATCTGCCGACTGAGTGCTGAGGATGAAGACTGCTCCTTTATAGCAGTTAAAACAACGTTCGATACTGACCTAACATATCCATACAGCAGGGAAGTCGGAGGCCCACTGTTCATAACAAGCTTATCCGTACACACGTGTTCAAAGCGTTACACAGCAAAAAGCCAGCTCCAGCACACGCACAAGGTATCAGGTCACGAAAGGGAGAGTGAGGCAGAAGGCCATGGCAATGATGCAAAGACGTCATCCGTCCTACCTCACGGAGTGCTATAACAGTCTCCTGGTGCCAAAGAAATTCTCTTGCCAGATAAATCATGAAGAGTCATTCAGTTACAGCAGTCTGTGCCAGGAACTTCGATAACATTTAACAGCTTTCAAACATGCAAACTGCCGTCGTTAAAACGTTGAAACTAAGACTCTTTACCGAAAAGAAAATCTGAAGTAATGGAGTTAGCGCCTGTTCCTGTTTCCTCATTATAAAAACAATTTCAGAGTTGAAACAGTCTGGTAAATTCAACTGTTTGAAATGGAAGAGTTTGAGAACAAAGGTCTGTCTCCAAACATCAAGGAGGTCCTCCTCATTTTCTGAAGTCCTGCAGCAAAAAGCCCAGCTTAAAGAAGACTGAAAAATTGACAGAAACTAGCAACACACAACATGCAACACTGCTTCAGAAATTCAGAGACAGGTGCTAAGATCTTTCTATGCCAAGGCATGAGAAAAAATATACTGAAGCTGAATGCAGTCAGTTCATGCCGCACGAATCTGAAAATTTTCGAGTGAGTGGTGCTATTCTGAATGTTATTTGCATCTTATGAGACGTTGCCGGTGTTGATTTAGGCATGAAGGGGGCGTTTCAGATCATTTCCGCCGCGACCGATATATTCGGGTCACGGCAAAAGGGTGCCGATGTAAAATGAAAGCGAAGAGTTGAAAACAGATAAAAACAGGTAACACTCGTGCCAAAAGCTGTACTGAAATTAGTACTGTTAAATTAGCTTGCTCATCGCAAGAGATTACAGCTCGATATGGGCTTCGTTGATGCATAAAACAAATCTATTTTTCACTTTTGCAAAATGTACAATACCGAAACTCCGATAAGAAGTATTTTTGATACGAGAAAAATATAAGCGGAAAACACTGCCGACAAATATGTTTTATGATATTCGCATTACCTGTATACCGTATTCCGCCGTAAGCAACTGCCTGTCAACACCATTCTCACAGATGCCATGTTTCGCTAATAATAAAAACATACACAAACATTGTGCTTTTGGTCAAACATTATGCTAAAACAGCGCAAAATACAAGTCTGTTTTGCATTACCGGCGGAGACAGATGGTTGCCATTTCAGTTACGCTTGAACTCGTCACATTCTGAGTACTTTTTGTCTATGTTGCTTGCGTAATATATTCATAGCTTCACACCAGCCACACTAAAGTTGTTCGATTGTTATCTGTATTTAATCGCCTAAAATTGCCGATGTGAATTTTGTGGCTCTTCGGTGAAAACCGATTTTTGGGTTGAGTCCATATCTGCGATAGTTGTAACAGCGATTTGCCCTTTGAGTACCGGCCACGTGATAACACGTTTTCAAAGCTTCTTATTGCTCAGCCACGATACATAATGCAGCCAGTATTGCCGGTGCGAAGTTCAGCCAGTCTTACAAGATAGATTTGCTTCTCACACGCACTACTCTAATATCAGAGGATCACTCATCTGTCTTCAATCAAAGCCTGAGGATTGCTCATGTGTATTCGAAATATCATCCTCCAAGCAGCGGCAGTTATAATAAGCGTTAATTGTTTATCTGTGAATATGGTTATTATTAAATGATGAGTGACTGCTTTTGCAGCTGTAATTAAAAAGTGAAAGATCGTATTCAAATTGACACAGTTTGTTAGGCCGCTTCGCCCAGGTTTCAAACGCAGCTGTTGAGAATCGTTATTGGTCGATGGGCCAATTGTTGCTTTGCCAGCGTGGTTAATTGCTTTTACACTGTAAGCTTAACCGGTTGTTGAAAATCAGAATTGACATTGAGCCGAAAGTGTTTGTCGTCACCGCGTTGTTCATTTCAGTACGCCTAACTGCCGGTGAATCTTCCGAAATACGGAGATCGTCTGCAGCTTACAGGTTTCGGCGCTTGGTGCGAATGCATCACGTCACCGATGGAAAATCTTCAATAGCAAAACAGCTACAGTACCCTTGCTCGTTGTTGAGAGTTATCAATATGACACAGCCGAATTAACTGAGTCAGCTAATTCTACTTCCTTCGAATCTCAGATCAGATTCAGCTTTTCAGAAGCTCCCGCTAACATCATCATCACTACAAGGGCACAAAAGCAACACCTTCATTTCGACCGTCTCTAATACTTTCAAAAGCTCCTTCACCATCTACTGTTAATAAAACCACCGCCTTCACCCTTTTCACTGCAAAACACACCGAAAGGTACCAACACTGTTGACACCACAGCGAGTGAGCAAAATAGTCACTTCCTCCACTAAAGCCCAATAGCTATCTCACTTGAGGGTTTAACTCACCGTTGGTCGGCATATTAGTAATTATTGTAGCCTGGCCAATTCAAACATGCTGTTGTAGCCAATATTTGATAGTTCATTTGTTACACTTCCAGACAGCTCAACTGAGTGAATAGAACAATATTGCAGCCTGAGTGCTCAGTTCTGATGTTGCCTTCCACCACCGTAATGATTTGAAGTCTCAAAAGCTGCAAACTCCAGAGCTCAGCCTGTTTGAGAGTTCATTTCAGCCACCAGATCAGTACCACACCAGAATAGAACAATATACCTGAGTGCTCAGTTCCTGTTAGTTTCACCAGCCGTGAATCATTTAGTCCCTTCAATCAGATTCATTGCGAGCAGCTACAGGCCATCAGCACATGGCTAAAATGCTAAATTGTGCTGTTATTTGTCAATTGACAGAAAGCTCAGGTTGTTGAATCTTCAAACCAGATCTCACTCAAAGCCCGGCTAAATATGAAATTGTCTCATTGTAAAAGTACAAAGATCTGTTATCAACTCAGTTCCACAGTTTATCATGAGAGACAAATGAACAGCTGGTCGATCTGCCACCACAGTGACTCAACAAGGTCCGTTTACACTTCACGTATCAACACAGCTGGACACTGTGGCTACAAGCTCACCACTAGCCTGTCTGAATGTTACTGGCGAGCCAGTCGACAGCGCTACCGTTCTCGCTTGTCCTTAATGAAACCATCACAGTGTCTCCAGTTCAACACCAAATGAAACTTCAGGTTAGTACCGGAAATTGTCTTCCACTCAGCATGACAGCTGGGGCGCAATGGCTCAGCCATTTCCGTCTCTGACTTCTGCATGGACACCAAAGAGCTTGAATAAGTGCATTTCAGATTTACGGCCCGCATCAAACTCGGGAACCAGCGAAAACTCCGCTTGTGTGTTTGCGAGTTCAATGTTGCCAATGCCGAATGTAGCGAGTTTCGGAGTGAGTAGATAGTGGCTCCGTTGAATGGGGATCACCTGGAGCATAAAAAGCAATGACCGTGAATGAGTAACAGAATCTTCTCTGCGATGATTACATCATGTCTGGTCAGCGTTCGTTCCTTCTTACTGGACCATGACTTCCCGATCCCGTCCGTTTCCTCCATTTCACGTGATCAACATTCAGTTGGGCACTGGCAGGATACCGCCAGTTTCAGATGATCACACTTGATACAGCTTCTCCAACTGAATACATTGCGGAGCCAAATGACAAAGAAGCAGTCAGCGCTCCTCGTCCTGGTCGAAAGTCCATCAGCAATGCCCCGCCGTTGCGCGACCGCCAGCGGTCGACCAGCACCAAATGAACTCGCGGCCATTCTGGAAATAAAGCGTTCTTCCATGCAGTACGACGTTACCAGCATTCAGTGTAATGCCTGCACACCTCCGTTTCACCAGCATGACCAAAAGGGCAGAACTGGCTCCCGCATTAATACACATCATCCGCCTACCAGATGTCGTCTTTCGAACGACTGTGCCGACATTTCAGCATCTTCGAATACCGCGAATTTAGATTGTTGTTGAACTCCGGTGCAGTGTTCAGCGCCTTCATTTTGTACGCAGCTGAGCTCATCGGGAACAGTGCGAATGTATGAACCCGCGGAGACTTCGTTTTGAATGATCACCTGCGATTTGTTAAACGACCGTATCAGGTCGCCGCAATAAGTACACCGTCTAACAGTACCGTCTCTTACCGATTTCCAGTGACTTCCTGACTTCGTGATAGTTCAAGTTTACTTCCACCATCAGATCAACATTCAGTTGACACCGTTAGGATACGCTGTTTTCAGCATGACCATCGTGTTTATTCCAACCGGAAGTTAGCCCGGCGGGGTCAGATGACGTGCAAAGCGTCAAGGCTCTCGTTGTCCTAATGAAAGTCCATACCCGCCAGCGACTGCCAGTGTTCTTAACATGTCAACACCGGGGCTCAACTGCGGCCACTCCTTGTTTCAGTTCTTCCACTTTCGTAGCATGACAGCCTGAAGATTCAGGCAAATAGCTCTGTATTCACTTCACTTCAGCATGATCCTTTCAGTGGCGTACTCCGTGATTTAACGTCTCAGAGCCGTCGGTCGCCGAATCCGTTATCCGTATTTTGAATACCGCGCATTTAGAGACGCCGAACTGGTCTCGCAGTCTCCATAAAGCTCCTGCTTCGCTTGAGCTCCGCTAGCGCGAATGCGAGTAGGCAGAGTCACGAATGGGCTCACCTGAAAGATGGCTAATGACGAATAGCAATAGGTCCGTGACGCGATTGGCATCATGTTCACCGGTTGCACGTGGTTTCGTCATCTTTCAGCCACCGCGTTACAACCAGAAGTCACATCGTAGAGATTCTTTTGATGCTCCATCGGTAGCATGCTGGCCTTCCAAGCTGTACTGCCATCTCTCTCATACGGTTATAATAGCTGCTCGCAAAGGGTCTTCACATTTACCAAGAATGAATAAAAATACCATTGTCATGAAGCGGTTAAATTTGATCAATTAGCATACAGAATAACCTTCACAGATGATGAGCAAAAATCAGAAAAAACACTTAAACAATCATTAACGGATCATCTCAGTCGGAGCATCTGTACAAATGCCTTCTTTTCCAAAATATTGAAGATGGTTCTTGCAACTTCATTAGAGCTTGCTCGTGTTTACACGGCAATAGCTTGAAAGTCATAGAAAAGTGGCGAATACAGATGATGTTTGTATACAAGAAAATTATCATGTTCACTCATTTTTGTGTTAACAAATGGAAAAATAATTTAGGTAAATGCAGCACTTCACTCATTCAGTGACAGGAAAGTAGTATACTGATCAATATTTATATGAAAATCACACTGGAATGCATTCCGATTTCCTAGAGTGATTGGCAGCATTTAAGCCAATGTCAGGTAGTATCTGAGCTAGGTTGTAGCAAAGCAGTGAATGACATCAGCATCGCATGTGTGCCGTGAACATATGCCCTAAACAGTGGGCAGCAGAGGGTTGCCTTGTTGCAAGGACGAGTTCTGGATAAAATATTTGACAAAATAACTGTTAGGCACTGAGGGTAAATACAAAGAAAGCTACATTTGTCAAAAACGTGAAAGGTACGATAGAACGATTTATTTCCGATCGTCATTTGGCGGTATTTATGATGGTGAATATGTAAATAAATTCTTTCACTTCCTGATTGTGAATGTGTTCTCACAAACGAAGAAAATTCGAAGTTCCACAGAGCGACGCTATTTCATGACAAACAATCTGAGATAAATGATAATCAAGAAACACGAATGTCATAAGTGTCAAGTAAAGAATGCAAAACATAGTTTCAGCAATCGAGTTTTCGGCACATAGCAAAATAATCAGCTTCGCAGTTAAGTTCGCTCACGCAAACGTTTATCATCTCGACTTGCCGCACGGTTTCGAAAGTTGGTTAATTGCGGTCTTTCATCTTCATTAATTTAGCAATGGTAGCTTATCAAATTCAACATACGTCTTCGCCATCATCAACAGAAAACTTATTATCCTCGAAATAAAATCATAATACGCCCCTTAAAATGAAACAGTGGCATTATGAACAGTTTAGTGTTCTGCGATTTCGTAATGTGCTGTTTTCATTTAATTGGTGCACTTCGGCTCAGCAGTGACACATACCATCTGATATTAAACAAGTTTGAGTTTGCCATTCTGGGGCCCAACACACAGAGCTTTCAGAGCTATGCAGACAGCCATACGATTTTGTGAAATTTCATTATTATTTTTAATAGTCATAAAATCGATTATTGCAATCGTTTACAAATTCATGTGACAGTGATTGGCGCTTCAAATGCTGCAGCGTGGCAAGTCAATTGCCTTCGCATATCATATCGTTACTGTTATTATTTCAGATTTATGGTTCATTGCAGGATTTTCCGTCGATATATATTCGTCTTACATGTTTCTGTAACGCATATATATGTCTTCTTACTCAGCTAACAGTCCAATTTTTCGTAAGATTTAGCTAAGTCCAGGTCGCCTCCGGCCCGCTCGCACACCCGTCGAGAATAATAAAAGAATCAAGTCTTCATCTTCGACATTTTTCGAACTCATACTCGAGACTCCAGAGTGCAGGTAGCGGCCCAGTTACGTGACTGTGTCGTCGTTAGCTTCCAACATCGCTTTGTCAGTTGGGTCAGCTTCAGGCCTCGCCTTCAGCAAAAGGCAGAGAATTTCCTGAACCACAAATCATCAGCAGCCTTCAGGAGTTTTCGACGATAACCACTACCGACACCATCCATCGTTGCTCACACTCATGCTCCCCGACACAACTTCGAGCCGGCAAGTAAAATCGACCCGGGATTTCAGCAGCAGGCACCGCAAAGAGCCCCGCCAATGCCACCAGCCCGCCCGTACGTTCGTGACCGACACACGCCGGGCAACACGCCCGCGCGCACGAAACCGAACGGCGCCCCCCCGGCTCTTCTTTCAGACCACGTCGCGCCAGCATAGTCCGCTACAGCGCGCCGTGCAGCCGCCGCCATCTACCAGCCACATCTTCGCGTTCGCCGGGACCGACGATTTCAATATCACAAACCCTGGTTCATGCATTTTGTAGTCAGAGACAGCGCGTTCGGCTAAGCGTAACAGCCGATCATCTTCATTTCGCCGCACCATCGTTCACGCCCCGGCTGGAATAGTCTAGTAGTTCATTACCTCTGTTGAGAGTAACACCTCTTTTCACCGCACGACTGTTTGGGCATTCAGCAAAGAACAAGCAGCAGACCAGAGACGGCAGACTGCAAAGAACGGCAGTGATGGCTCTTACAGACGCAGCTCTTGTAGACAACCTTTTCCTTCGCATATTACACAGATCGCCCCCGCTAGTACCGCCAAGTAGAAGCAGGGTTCCATTATACACGGTCTTCCCATCTATCAGGTGCATTACCCACGCACTCCATGATCGACAAGTCGTTCGGCATGATCAACAGACAGCCCGCCAGCGCAAGTGAGCCGCATCCCATGCCAGGCCAGTAAAATATCGGCACATTAAATTCGTCGCATTTCTCTCAGTTGTCATCGAGCACGCCGTGCCTTCTTCTCGAGGAGCCAGACACCTCCCGACGATCGCAGATCACTTCTCCACCGCTGTTCAAAGGCACCTCGCGTGCGTGCATCATCATATCGCTGTTCTCTCCAAAGATCAGCGCTTACCAGGGGCCCAGAGTTTTCCGCTTGACACGCCCGGATGGCTAACACAGCAGTTTACGATCAGCGACGGCATGCCGAGAGGCCATCGCCGCTCATGACGATACGCACGACGCAGGTGCGGAGCGGAATGGCTCCCGTTGTTCAGCATCACACCGCAATGGCGACACTCGCCGAGAAAGAAAGCTCACGGGACACCGTCGTTCCTTCTCGCCACATTTGCCGATTACTGGAGCGCCTCAGCCATAAGTACCACCCCATAGTCATCTCTAGACTCCTGCTCAGCCAACGCCAAACAAGTGTCGATCAACCAGGCTCAGGCCCCAATCAGCTGTCGCCGGCATACATTCACGGCACCCTTTCGGTTTACGCAATTTACATCGCTTGATGAGGTCTATCCTTGGCTCCAGATTCAGCCGTTTTCATTGTGGTTCTTGTGGTTATTTCTGTGCCAGCGTTGCTGCTGTTATGGTGTTGTAGTACCGAGTAAATTTTCATATGGTGGTGCCTACCGCAGGTCAGAGTGATCTATCTACAAATACTGCAGAAGAATTACTGCCTACTGCTGCCAATTAGGCTCTGGGTCACTTGTCTAGTTAAAGAATTGATCTTGCAATATATTCAGCTAGAATATTTTCCTAACAACAGAGAGAGAGAGAGAGAGAAGAGAGAGACAGACTATGACCTTTACTAACAGGGTCATCTACAGAATGTCCCCAAAGCAAATCCAAGGATGCTGGCATTTAAACAAAACCATCGTTTATTTTTTATCTCACATATCTTCATTTTCAGTTACAGCAAATTTATATCTACTTCATCACAGTAATATACTTCTGTTATCCCTTTTGTAAATATATTTTGGTATGTAGGCCTATCTACAATGATATTAATATTTGAGTCATCATTATGATGAATATCACTTAATAGTCGAACTGTTAATAGGAATAAAAGTTATGCAGGTTAACACCAATTTAAAGAAAGAAGATGCTTGTATTTAGGTTAGCATGCATCAAAATAAAAGATATTTGAGACAGATAAGATCTTCTCGTAATAATATTATAAGGGTCCTGTTTAATATATTTTATCGGAGCATATCAATTGCAGACTTCACTCCGACTTCACCCGTGTCATCGTTCATGCACGAAGTCATCATGACGAACGAGTTTATTTGCGTTTCGGTACAATATCATTTTGACTGTTAATTAGAGTGACGTCATTCCCTCGTGAGCCAGCCAATCACCGGCGTGCAGTGGCGGGGCTTAGTTGCAAGGGCCATGGATTTGCTTTCGCGTCACCGAAGCGTAGAGCCCATTACGTCCGGTAGCACGTTGGCGGAGCCGCGGCTCATAACGACCACGGCTCACCGGCCAGTAAGCCGACGACAGATGGCGATCACCAGCACCCTGCAGCCCTCTAGCCTCGTGTAGTTTTTGAGCATTTGAGATCGGGCCAGAGTGTGATTGCGTGTGACGTTAATACGCTTTTTAGAAATTCAAAAGCGGGTAATATGTTCTGCCCGAGAAATTAAATACGCAGACAAATTAAAACCAAAGAAAGAACATATTGTTCACCAATGATTGAATTTAAAGATCAAATTGAAAATATATTCAGTACTCACGCAGTAGCATACCAAAATTAGCTGATTTGCCTATATACATGGAATTTTTCGAAAGTTGGCGCAGAAAGATCTGGGTGAATATTACAGTAGTAATAATGTTTCGTAACAGAAAATAAAATGCAAAGGAAGGGAGAAGAGTCGTGGCTGGTGAAAGTTGTTTGTGTTAACTGCTCCTTTAGATGTCAGCAGCAATTCATGAAAGCGTACACCAACATCATCGTGCCCCGCAAAAGACGAAAATGGCTTCAAAACAATGTGCCGCCGTTAAGAAGGAATACATACTATGTAAACAATGCCATAAATGCCGAGTTCAAGACAAACAGTAATGCACGGAAATGTTAATTAGGAACTGGGAAAACTGTTAAAGACAGTCGCCATAGTTCGAGTCAGAAAGCCTGCCAAACAGAAGAAGCAAGACAGCAAGCAGTGTGTATAGTTAAATACAGTTCAAAGGCATCTTGTACCAGCCTGTGTAATATTTTACTGCCTCATTGGCTACCCAGTAAAATAAAAGTGAGTTTATATTAATAATACAGTTTTGACACATGTGGTTGTACCTGAAATTGAAATACTTGTCGCCCCAACAACAGCACAAAGCTTCAGTCACAAACATACAGGTAGCTCACGACAGGCAGCCATGTAAGGTATTTAGAAAATATTGTGTGCTCAGATTTCTTGATCACTTATTAATTGTTACTGACCAAAAGAACTGTAACATGGAATTTATGCAAACAAGAAGAATTGCCACAGTTACATATCAACAGTCAGCATAAAGAACATTTTTCGTGACAATTAGTTTCTCCGAGTCGTTACAGAGCTACCATTTCCGACTAAGCTGATTTTCATTAATAATTGAAATAGCATACCATTGTGGTCGAAGTGAACACCGACAAACGAAGTCCATTGAGAAAAGGACACATCATCTGTGCAGCAGTGAACATGCGCTTGCCAGATTGTTTCAAACAGAAAGCTAAGACTGTCGATAGCACGCGCGGTGTCTTAAATGTAATACAGAATTTCGTCATGAGACCGAAAAGTCGACAAAGACCGGTGGGGTAACAAACATAATAGTTAGGACACAAAATTAGTAGAATGGGTTATAGCACAAAAGATAATACCAATCGAGCCAGTGACAGACACTTTGACCGTCAGACAAACAAATATCACATCTCGTGCAGTAAAGTTACTGTCCAACAGTAATTGACACGAGGGAAGGGGATTGCAGAATTGCGTCAGTGCATCGCCTGTTGCACACCGGTGTTAAAGGCCAGCAGCTGCAGAGGTAATATTAGTGATTACGAGCCCAGTCCGCTGTAGCGGCGAGCAGGGCCAGGCAGTTTGGCCGCTCACGACGGATCGTGCGAAATTCAGTATTACCAGTACAAGTCAGCTCTGTCTGATTTGTTCGACATGAGCGTTATTTAGTAGAATAGCAATAATAGTTACCACTCGATAATGGTGAAAGGTATGACATCAAACTCACACCAGGCTTGAGCTGTCGCTTGAACATAGTAAACTCAGATACAGTCAACCACAGCTTCACACAGTTAGTTATTGTCGTCAACCATACACTGCTTGCCTGAAAGAGTAATTGGCGTCACTATATTACTCGTTCGGAAGTTCTCGCTGGTGCAACAGTCTGAAAAAGGGACAGGAATATGACAGACCTGTGCTGCGTCAAACATTTCAGCCTGTTGCAGTGAAGATAACAAGCAGCTTCTTTATATTTTCTTCCAGCCAGAAAAACAACTCTTGTTGTTTGCCGGGACTGATATACTCAATGGTAGTAATACGCAGAATAAACACTTGTGTTCTCATGCACGCCATTGTTACACACAAACATAAAAGCAAGAAGCTGCTTAGAAAGCTTGATTAACCTTGTTACTAATAAGGAAGAATGAAGAAACAATTGTACTGACTCAGTTGTCGGTTTTCTCCAGCTCAGACTTTCATTATATGGTACACCCTGACAACCATTGGTCACCACTTCAGACATTTCTAAATGAAAAAATTAGTTGCCATTTGGCTTTATACTGATAATCACCTTGAAAGCCGATAAGCTTGAGTTTTCGCCCCAATGAACACTATCTGCTCTTCTGTTTCTGTGAAAATGGTTACCTTCTGCGTGACATTTTCCTCATGAGCAAACATTATGGCGATCATAATTATGGTGGCGCCATGGATTGTCACTTCAGTTAACATACAATCTCCCACACCGACGAATTCAATCCTGAAATATTTCTTTTACCTACTGACAAAGTTATCTCTATCGACGTGATGTCAGAAACTTCAGTTCCCTCGGTGATTCGCATATATGTTGTCTTCATTAGGCTAATTTTGATTCATGGGCCATCAAAAGCTTTCATTAATTTTTTTATCCATGGCGTTTTACTAATCAATTATTAGTCATCAATTTTGAAGTTTCCTGATTTTTGTTTTAAATATTTTAATTTTAGTTTTCCGTAAAAGAAACTATTGAGATGGCTTTGTTCGTCCGTCCGCACTTTTCTCTGTCCGGCATTTTTTCTGTCTGCCCAGGTCTTAAAACTACTGAGGCCAGAGGGCTGCAAATTTGTATGTTGATCATCCACCAAATCATCAAACATACCAAATAGCAGCCCTCTAGCCTCAGTAGTTTTTACTTCTATTTAAGGTTAAATTTAACCATAATCGTACTTGGCACCGCTATAGATACCAACAACACAAGCCACCACCGACTGTAGCTGAAAGTTCCATACAGCATTATACACTGTACAGAAAACTGATTGCGCTGAATTAACTTGGTATATTATTTTTACTTCTTTATTTTCGTTCTGAAATCCTTTGCTCCCTCAGACTTTTGCATTCCTCGCGTTGGTGTTTGGTCCCCATTATGGTTCTGCTCACTCCAGTCTCCTTGGGCCTGTTAGGGAAGTTGAGTAATCTCATCTATGTCTAGGAAAGATATAGTGTGATATAATTTGCTAAAAGGCCCTATTTGGTTTTTGGTGATAGTCAACTAACGTTGTTCAATTCCACATAATATCAGGACAAGATTTAGTTAAACAGTTTCTGTCCACAGTGACTGAGTAATTCATATTTCTACCCTTACACGGTATTATGTATTTGGGTTTTTGCTCCTCGTATTTTTGCTTTTGCTCCATTCTTTTCTTGATGCCAACGTTATCATTATCTACTGATTTCATCTATAAGAAGGTTTTTAATTTACCTGCAATTGCAATTAATCAATGATTATGTTAATATTTTCCCATTTTATAATCTAATAATTTCCATAATTTCTACAAAACTCATCAGTTTTCATCACTGGTTTTCGGATATTAATAAATTTAGTTATTCATTTATCAAAAATAACAGTTTATTCAGGCTCTAAAGAACAACTACCAATCATTAAATGTTTGCATGTTCAATGAAATTAACTTATGTTACCAGTAAGTACTTTCCCACACTCCTTCAGCAATTACTAAAAATCAATGCCATTGGATTTTCACTACTTTTCTTTATAGTTCTTTCTTTTGTCAGCTCTTAATAAAAAAAAATCATTTAACTATTAAGTCATTGAAAGAGGTCAGCATTTGTTAACCTCACTGGATGATTCTATTTCAAAAATAGTTTCGAGACTCCTCTTCCTGTACCACTGTATGTCTCGAAAATATGAATTATGGTGCTTTATAAAATTCAATCATTTCCGAGTCTCAGATTACCGGTGTGTTTTTCAGCGAGTTTTCTTTGCATCAACTAAGCGATTAATATTTGCAAACACAATAACATGCTCTCTTTGCTAACTTTCCTCTCACTGGCCTCAAACTTCATATTTGAAACAAATACACATGAAATCTGTTTTCTTCTTTCTTATCATTCAGTAGAAAACACATCGACATCTCTAACTGTTGAAAAAGTAGCTGTCATATCAGGGCCGTGAGTGCACTTCTTGATCAATATACAAGGACAACTCTAGCAAACCTTTGAAGGCTAATTCCGTTGCAGATTTTCATGGGTGTGAAATAAGTAAGATGAAACAAAGTAAAATAAAAGTAAGACAAGTGTAGTCTGCTACAAAGGAAACTGGAACAGGAAGGGCGATAACGAGAAGAAAAAACAAAGAGCAAGCTAAACTCGCCACTAAAGACAATGTCAATGCCTTTCAGAACCCCCTTCTTGACCAGCGGTTTCTTAATGGGAAGAAAGCCTGCATCCTCCCTAAGAGTTGTGGAGTTTCACACGAGCAGATCATGCTTAGATAGCAGGCTGATGTCCTTCCACTCTTATAGGAAAGTCAAGAAGGTGATCATATTTTATAAGGAAATAGTCTGTGGAGCTTAAAGTTGCTAGAATCGAATGGCATGTTCCACTCGTTTTAATCATCACGTATTATACTGAAACTTGTTCCGAAGACTATTTAAACATTGAATATATTAACCAAATTGTAATCATTCTTTTATGCATGCGTGTATGTATGTATGTATGCATGTATTTATATCTGTGAATATACACACCCTCACTTTCAGCATTCCAGCCAGTTTTGAATTTTTATAAATATTTTTTCTTCATTTTTATCAAAATGTCCAAAAGTGCGGCAACCTCATTAAAAAAGGTCATCAAGTTTTCATGATTTTTGTGCACTGTTTAGAAACTAATCGATATAAGTTTATGTTGTGATTTTTTATTTGAAATATTTTAATTGTATCCAAGCCTAATACCCGGAAGTAGCCCAGCCGAGATAGAAATGAAAGAATGAGGTAAGAATAGAGGACGGTCTTGGTACTGAATGAAGAAACATGTTTTCTTCTGAAGAACGCAGACTTGTAGCAGGTTCAGGGAAACTGAAGGTGAAAGAGAGTTTCTGAGAAACACAACAGTTATCAGAACCGTCATTTCACGAATGATGAAGACCTGATATTCGGAGCATTATTATTTGTTATCTTAAATTGTTTTAGGAGGCAGCTGCGTCACGTTTCCTGACTCTAACAACACTAGAAGAAGAATTTGTTGCAAATGATCTGGCAAATATGAAGCTACTAAAGAAACTGGACAGCTTGTTCGGGGAGGCGCCAGCTGATAAAAATATAAGAAGATAGGCAATGTAGCTAGAGACGAAGAAAGACCGAAAAAAAACATTTGATACCTAACTAATTTTACACGATGGGCCATGGAAGGCACTATAGCCAATAAACCTCCTTAGGGTATTCACCAAAATTCCGACTTCTTTGAACAGTAGAAAATTAGCTCTGCTTCCATATTGTTAATTAATTGTCCATTTATATCATTATACATGAATCCTCTCTGTTCATCTGCTTCCTGTCCTATTTAATGCATGCATGTCCGAAATATGCTGAAGATTAAGTGTCAGGGCGTATGTGTTGTGGGAAGTTCACTAACTGAACAAATTTACTATCCTCTTCCTTCCCTAGATGGTCCTGACTCTGTCTACTAAAGATTCCCACCCAATAAAGTTTGATGGTTATTTTTCACTTAATAGGGCGGCATGGTATCTGACTTTGAAAAAAAGTTTTTCTTCTCAATTCACACACACAAACAAGAACACATATATCTATTCATGCCCTCAGACAGACAGGTTGCACCTCCATCTTGATTTATTTCATGAGATCAGAAAAGTACATTGTACCTCCTAACGAATATTGCAACACAGCGTTTTAATGGGTTTTAAATATCTCAGGTGCCTTTGTTTATTGCTTTCAAAAACATAAAAGGGATAAGAAAACTATTTAAAAAGTCATAAGACATGAATAAAACACAGCTATTCTTTCAGTCAAAATCTACCAGTCAGTAAATCTGAGAAAGCAGAACACTCTGTTGTTCAGTATTAGTCCTGTTTAGTAATAAAAGGTTGGGAGAGAAAATATAAGAGACTTCTTTTTATTATGATGGACTAGAGTTCATAATTGCAGCAGAAATTGGCCTTTCCCCGGGAGATGAGAGAGAGAGAGAGAGAGAGAGAGAGAGAGAGAGGGAGAGAGAGGGACGGGGTAGGGGTGGAATTGGGTCGTAACCAAACCTTTAGTTCTTTTATCAGTAGCTTATGTAAGAGCCCTCGTGGAGAAAACTTCTCCAGCCTTCGATGTCCTGTGTAATATTTGCTTTTGAAAATCTCTCTCATTTTCTTTTGACCTTTCCTTTCGACTTTTCGTTCACAGAAACCGTGAAATTAAATATATTTTATATAATAAAATGCACACTATACTTTATACAAACATAATGATTGTTTAAATGCATATACTTATAATTTTATACATAATATATTTACAATTTGTCTCGGAAAATCTTAAGAATATTACATATAACAATTTTCTTGGATTAGTACTGAATATACCAATATAAGAATGGTGCGTAGTTTACTTCTTCCAACTGGTTTTGAAAGTAGGTTTTATATACCTCTCGTTAAACGAAAATCTTGCTATATAAATTGCCTATTAATCATAATTACCGTATTTTTACTTTCATTAATATATAAGAAGATTAAAAAAAGTTTCATTGAAATTTATTTTTAGAAGGAACAAAACCTAAAATCCTTACTTTCGTAAATGGTAATTAATTCTACTGGTCCAACTTTTTACCCAAGGTAATTACTTCCTGCGATTATAGCAAATTTCCATTTTAATTTACCTAAAAAAAAGTTATCTTTTCGCTCTGTCCTGATTTTTCTGTTGCATGCCATGCAGTCCTTCAATCTCATTCACGAGGATTTTACGGTTGGTCAGAGATCAATTTTATTAACTTCTTAAAACTCAGATTACGGGGCTTAATTTCCTAGCTGGCCTTCCGTTCGGTTCTTTAAATTTCGTTCAATTGTAGCGGCTATAAAATCTAAACCAAAAAGGTTCAGATGACTGCATTTAATGATAATATTGAAAATAATAATAATGAAATTAAATCCCCTTTTGTCAGAATCCTTCTTGTCACATTGCTTATATTTAACGGACGAATCACTGAAGTCTTGGAGATAATAATACTTTTGAGCTTACTTCAATTTCAGTACCTTTGATTTTTGGGAACTGATGCCCAGAAAGGATGGTGATTCCTATCAAAGGCAGAACACTTTCGGAACCAGATGCCTTTATATGAAACTTCCTCACATCGAAATGCAGTAAAAAAAAAAAAAAAAAAAAAACAGATCAGACAGTTGGATTTTTCCTTCTGATTTCGATCAAGTTAAAAGATATTTTTTTTTTCGGGTCTAGTGACGAATCAAGGATACTGTTTTCTGATCCTGGTTCTGCCTCTTACAGCCGTCAAATACGTTGAGAATAACTTACACCAAAGGGGACTTATAATCAGGATAAGTGCAGCGTCACCTCATGGGATTCGACAGGATATGTATAGCAGAGTTCATATAAATATATATATATATATATATATATATATATATATATATATATATATATATATATATATATATATATATATATATATGTATATATATATATATATATATATATATATATATAAATATATATATATATATATATATATATATATATATATATATATATATATATATATTAGCAGAATAACATAAACACAAAAATAGATGTTGTAGTAGAGTTTTTCATTATTATAACTCAATACTAACTGCTATTGTTCTCGTCACTAATATGACTCAACATTTTGGGGAAGAATTTACTACAATGGAAACTTAGTCGACCCATAGCGGAAAACTAGTTCCAAATATATACATTCAGTATACATAAATAATATATATATACATATATATGTGTGTGCGTGTTTGTGTATATGTGTATATACATATATATATATATATATGTATATGTATACACATATATATACATATATATGTGTATATATATGTAGAATCTACTGGTCACTTTTTACCAGTTACGTATATAATTGTAATACCAACAATGCCCTCTTAACTTCTCGAATTCTTCGAGTTTATTTGGATACGCTTGTCACAAAAAAAGCGCTAAGAATTCGAGAAGTTAAGAGGGCATTGTGGCTATTAAAATTTTATATATATACATACATATATAATATTATATATATACACATACATATATATGCATACATATATATTTATTTATATACATTATATATATATATATATATATATATATATATATATATATATATATATATATATATATATATATATATATATATATATAGAGAGAGAGAGAGAGAGAGAGAGAGAGAGAGAGAGAGAGAGAGAGCGGAAAGTTGTCCTTCCGGTCCAGAAAAAGTCACTGCATAAGTTGCATCCTAAAATTTTGAGAATACACCACAAGTTGAGTTAGAGTGCACCTAACAAAAATTCAAGTATTAGAATTTCAAAGGAGAAAAAATAAAATTCTGCTCATTTACAGTTTAAGTTTATTTTATTCATAAAAATGTGTGTCGACTTGACTGCATTACTTTAGTAATTATAAAGCGTTTTCTAGTTATTGTTTTGTTAGTACCATAATTTCTGATTTAATCTTTTGCTAATATTGTTGTTGTTAGTAGTGATGGATTACAAACTGATATAGATTTAGCAAAAATTACAGAGGCACATAAGTACCTCGCGACACATTGCATTCTCTAAATATGAAGTTAAATTGGAAGTATGCTAAGAGGTCAATTTTTTTTTTTTTGGCTGTAATTTTTTGTTCTGATATTTGTTTTTTTCCTGCTTTTATAATATCCTATTACCTGCAATGGCCACTAAAATCTAAGATACGTCTTGTAAATGGATATCATTGCCTCGCCTTTTTTCGGAAAATGGTCAATAATAGATACTGTATTTTTTCAGTGGGACCTTAATTAATGCATCCCGAAACTAAACAAAAAATAATTTTTTACTGTTATCGTAATCATTCTCGTCAAGGTGATAGTGCCTACGTCATCAACTGTAAAAGTGGGTGTGGGTGAAACCTTTGCTATTTATAAAGTAATGTTGCAACTGCGGTCCATACTACGAACACCATTAGCAGAATTGACCGGTACTCCTTCGTTACCTTCATTACAAAAATAGTAGCCTTATTTGGTCTTTGTAAACAATTTATTTCCAGTTGAAAAATATGCTCCCTTCTTTTATAATAACGATTTTGCTTCTGCTCTTACTTTTCGGGATATTTTTTACATTTCTTTATTCTTCCGACAGCGGAATAACGTCTTGGAACTTTGCGTAACGATAAAAAAAGGAAAGTGTATAACACCAACGGCCATTTCAAATAATGACTTCCAGTACACTGGAAAACTCCTGTGCAGACGAGGAAATGCCACTTTTTTCATGAAGGGCCAAAAACTGCTTTCATGTCAGATGAAGATTATTTAAATTCACCTCTTAAACAGCGATATTTCATACGTTGGGGTAACTGTGACTCGAGTATGACATCACTTAGTCGTTTTCAACTGTGCAGAATGGAGAGAAAAATAGCATTTAGAGTTTTTTTTATCTGAAATATCAATGTTTGAAAGTCAGAATTACCGAGACGTTTTATAATTTACAAACAGAAGAAAATTCATAAGATCACACAATTCAGCTTAATGTTCTATGTTCCACAGTCTTTCCAAAATTGTCAACGTTAAAACAAGAACCAATTAGATAAATAGATAGGTTGACCTTTACTAATAGCGTGTCAGACTACAACTTCAAAGATACACCACTAATTATCATCACGGGAGGCTACAATTCTTACGCAATGGAGAAATAAATAGCAGAGTAATTACAAGCTTCTGACAAGCGGACCCGTGAAGGAAGAGAATACTTTTATCGTGAAGGCTCTGAAGCACAACACATTTGCCTCCAGGTTCTGCTGGGAAGACAGACTCTTGCTTCAGAATTCTTTAAAAAAAGCCAAAGAAGCTGAAGGAGTTTGTTTCTTGTATTCCTTCAGTAGGATTGTCACTATTTATAAAAATAGTCTAAAGACGCATTTATCAAGATGAATTAATGTTATGTATTTACTGTTGAGTGTTAAAAATTCTTAAGTTGGGGAGCGTCCGAATTTTAAATCAAGAATTTTTTTCGAACATATATGCATCTCCGTAACAAACAACAGAAAAGAAAACATTGTCACCTTTCTCATTTTCGAAAGCAAAATAAGTCTCACCCATACAACGATGGTTCCTGTGATCAAATTAAAATTCAGATCAGTAAACTGGAAAGGAATCTTATAATAAACGGATCTTACCTAACAGAAACGACGCGCTTTCCACAAGTGCATAAACAAAGATCTCGATACGCCATTAACATCGTAAAAGCTTAATGGGCCGAGGAACAGATTCTTTGCCAACAGTGGAACAAATCCTAGAGCGAAAAAGGCATCTAATCATCATAAACATCGAAGAAACTGCAACCCAACAACCGAAGCGAGGTGAAACAAACCTAAAATAGACAGCGAGTTTCCTCAGAGCCTTTAAAATGGAACACCCAGAGAATGTGGCTTCCTTTCCTTAAAATTTCTTGTCTTGAGCGTCAAAATCTGTAATTAATGTACCCTGCTGCTCTACCATACGACAAAGAATGCCTTGCTAACCCTGAAAAACTTTTTTCGAAACGTATCAAAACTGATACTAAATTCTCTAGAATACGCTGCTGTCGAGTCTGAGGACTGTCTAACCTTATATTATATACATTATATATATATATATATATATATATATATATATATATATATATATATATATATATATATATACACACACACACACACACACACAGGTATTTTGATGTAAATGAAGCTAGAAGGCTGCAAATTGGTATGTTGATCATCCACCCTCCAATCATCAAACATACCAAATTGCAGCCCTCTGGCACTTAGTAGTTTTTATTTTATTTAAGGTTAAAGTTAACCATAATCATGCTTCTGGCAACGATATAGGATAGGCCACCACCAGGCCGTAGTCAATGTTTCATGGGCCGCGGCTTATACAGCATTATACCGAGACCACGAAAGATAGATCTATTTTCGGTGGCCTTGATTATACGCTGTAGCGGCTGTACAGAAACCCGATTCCGCCCAAGAAACTTCGGCTCATTTTTTTACTTCTTTTGGTAGTCACCCATCCCTCTGGTGTAAGCCCACAGTGCCCTTACCTATTAATCCTTCCGTCATTCGTTTTACTTTATCGTTCAATATCCTACCTTACTTCTTCCCCTGTACAAGCAATATTTGGCCTCTTAATCGCGGTCTCTTACACATACTCATGTTTAAACCAGTTCCTCTGCGCTCAAGCAGAACTTTGAATACTGACCTCCTTGAGGACCAAGGGCAACATGATGTGGTTAAGTATACCTTAGTTTAACCAGACTACTGAGCTGATTAACAGCTCTCCTAGGCTGGCCTGAAGGGTTAGATTTATATTACGTGGCTAAGAACCAATTGGTTACCTAGCAACGGGACCTACAGCTTATTGTGGTATCCGAACCACATTATAGCGAGAAATGACTTTCTATCACCAGAAATAAATTCCTCTAATTCTTCATTTGCCGGTCGGAGAATCGAACGCAAAGGCCAATAGAGTTCTAGCTGAGAACGGTACCACCCGTCAATGAGGAACTGACATGGTGTGGTGATTCGTTATCTCGTCACTTTCAGACTTTGGGTTCCTTTCTCCTTGTTGGTATCGGTAAACTTTGGAATAGTTAATCTGCATGCCAGGCCTTAGAAATTACGCTGTTAAGACAATTCTTTCAACTGGTTACTTGTTTCCGCGAGATATTTCATTGTACGCAACTCTTCGAAATTCTCGGCTTTCCTTCACCAGTCTGAATTACCAAGTGGTTTATACTGCCAAGAATTACATGCTCGTCCAAACTCACCATCTTAAAATGCATTGAAATATCAATAATTGGTAATAAAATCCTGGAATTGTGATTTCGGCAAGCATTTTGATGTAAATGAAAAAAAGTACAACCACGAAAAAGTGTGCTAATTTCCGTTCGTCGATGGAGAGAGAGAGAGAGAGAGAGCCTGATGTTGGAGCGAATGAGAAGAAGCCTTGCCAGAGCATTCGCTTATTTGCTGGTATGCAAATCGCTAATGCAAGAACGAATCTCAACACAGCATTTTGCGAAAAACTTGTTTTATCCGTTAGGGATTACCAGGATCGTATCTAGCTGAAACCTTTGATTTTCTGGCTATTGTTGCATCCTTTGCACAAAAGGATTTTGAACCATACTGCGGAACAGATGAAACAAGGCAAAGAACTTCTTACATAACTCAAAATAGCGGTAAATGAGCCAGGCTAATCTTCTATATTCTCAAATACTATAAAAATAATTTTTAAAGTTCCACAAACACAATGGTTTGCAATTAGTCTCACATACCTTGAAGAGTTCCACTTCATGATATTGACTATATCATTACGAACCGTTTCTTTCAAAAGCAGGAGATATTGAGGAATTAAAAAATTTAGTTTAACAGCAATGAAAACTTGAAAGAATGCACGTAATATCTAAGCTGGGAAACATATACAAAGGGGATGTCTATTTAGTGGGCAAAATAAGAATGAAATAAACGACTTCATTTGAAAAAATGTTGTCGTATTTGCACACGCGTACTATGCGTATACATATATAATATAATAATATATAAATTACATATGATTATATGTATGTATGTATATATATATATATATATATATATATATATATATATATATATATATATATATATATATATATATATATATATATATATATATATATTATATATATATATACATATAAATGAAGTGCGTATCTCGATGAGACTAAACAACAGCAAGTTGTATATCAATAAAGTAAAAATACTTCCCAGAATTTTCCTTTAGATATTATTTGCCGTCAGGCAGACGATTCCTCTGCAGAGAGACCTGCCCCAAGAGGACTGAAGACGCTAGCCCTGTACTGGAGGAAGGACTTGGACTAAAATAAAATGCTATCTCACCTGTCATCTGCTTGAAGGTACAATAAATATTAGAACAACAAACCCCAAAATATCTCTTTTTAGGAAAAAAAAAAAACAACTGGACTCAGAATGAGTACACAATTTTATCCATGCTCTAGTATGTTTTACAAAAAGCATTTACTGCCATTGGATCCTACAGTGGTCAGATGGGATAACCACACAAATGAGCATTAAAAACCAATAGGATAGGATAGATTCGATCCTGAAACTCCTCACGGTGACATTATTAAAGGTCTCCCCGGCTAACATCGTATGCAAAGCAAAGTTTGTCTACAAGTTACAAAATAAATTTAAGTAGAGTCTTTAATTGGCTAACACACACACACACAATATATATATGTATGTGTATATGTATATATATATATATATATATATATATATATATATATATATATATATATATATATATATAGTCCGAGAACTAATTCACCTGCCCTCAAGAGGACTGATATCCTCAGTAATATACTGGTATGGCTCGGACCAAAATCTACAGGCCATCTCAACTGTCATCTATTGAAGGAACAACATATATTTGAACAATAAATCACACAAATCTGTTCTTTTTAATGAAAGATAACTAGTAAGATTAGATGGATGTTTAACCCATGTTTCAGCTTTTTATTTTATAGAAAAATAGTTTCATGGTTTTTACACAAGAGAGTTGCCTTATCCTTACGAATGAACATTTGTAAATAACATTTAAATTTTTCTTTAACCGATTACAGTGTCATGATTACTGCTAAAAGATAAACACCAAGTCACATTCATTAACCGTTGTTAGAATCCATGCATATGTTTATCATTATTATGAAGGCAATTAATATACCTTAGAATGTATATTTTTTTAGGTAAAATCCTTAGATGACATGCTTTTTCAGATAAAAATATCAACGCGCACTGGAAAGTCAAGTAAAAGACAAAACCTATCAACACCCCTATAACCCCCTTTCTCTCTAGAGTACATAGGTTTACAACGCGTAATATTTACTTTCTACGGGACAGTATGTACACATGCCTCGTAAGCCCATAAAAGGCGTGGAAGTCATTAGAGCTTACTTCCTATGGCAAACTGATTACTACGGATAGTAAAAAAAATTGCTCGGAACATCAAACGAATCAAAAAATATATTTAAAACTTGTTAAAAAGTGATGGATAATAATGTCATTACAATTTACTGCAATGGTCTCATATGTCCCCAAGGAAAGATTCTGAAGGATTTATGATTATTTCATTCTTAGACCATCGCAGTCACCTTAGTCAAATTCAAAAGATGATTAGCTGTCATACGACAACCGGGTACTAGTGCAAACCATCTGAATGATTGAGTAACGATAAATACTTTGAAACTTACATGTCAAATGGTGCAATGACCCTGCCTTAAATTTGAAGAGTTATGCCTAAAACAAGTTAATATAAGGATTATTAAAATGCTTATGCTACTGCAAATATACGGTAAAAAACTTCCTAAGATATCAAACGTACTCTCACGTAGGAAGAAAGATGATTCTAAAATACAAAAATATATAAGAATAATTTACCTAGTTTATCTATACATACGACCTTCCGCCTTACCGTGGCTCATATTCTCTTTCGATTGTCAGATTTTAAATGACAAATTTCTATCAAAGAAATATCAGGCAAAGTGATCATAGGCTGACTGTCTAGTGCCAAATTAATCATTTGAAACAAGTTAAAAAGTACTCCCCTGCTGTCACCGAAAATTTATATAGTTGATGGCGTATGTTTCAGCTGAAACACCACTATGTTTTTACCACAATTCTTCCACAATATTAATGGGCAATATTTAAAATTGAGTTTCCTTCCTTCAACTTTATGTCATTTATAGACTGACAATTATCCAAAAAATACTATAATTTTATGAGAGAGAGAGAGAGAGAGAGAGAGAGAGAGAGAGAGAGAGAGAGAGAGATCAATTCTTAATTTGTAAACGATACTGACGAAAAAAATTGCGCATAAAAACGGGGAAATCTGAGGAATCCATTAAAGATTTTCCTATTCAAAATTCTCAACTTGAGGAAAAAGCGAATGGACTTTATTTAAGAAGAGAATTTACGAGCCCTCGACTGAGAAAGTGTAGATATGTTTTATTCATGATGTCTATGGCCGTTTTCCAGGTCTATTCTTTCTTAGATTAAACTATTATCTCAGATTTTCTGTTTTGAGGCGTTTTCTCAGTAGAAAAATTGTCCCTTTGGTATTAAAAATTTTCATAACCAAAATAATGATTCTAATTCAGATACTATTTTATCTTATCTTGGCGGAAATTGGAATTCCTCACCGATAATTTCCCTGAGAAAAAGTCTTTCAACGTTCTAGACGGCAGGGAAAAAGAACTTTCTTCATTTCCTAAATCAAAATTACCCGTCCGTCTTTTCAAATAAGCTAATCAGTCTGGGAAAACAGAAGCCGATCACTATAATTTCCAGCTATTGTGTGGACTCAGCAAAACTTGTGTAAGTCGTAGAAACCAAATCGAAATTGCGTGTAGGTTCTTGACTCTAAAATCCGCTCTAAATGAAAGAGGAAAGTTCATAACGGCCGATGTTCATAAGTATGCATACCTACCTACATGTACACACACACATATGTATTCATATACAAACATACATATATAATACACACACACACACACACACACACACATATATATATATATATATATATATATATATATATATATATATATATATATATATATATATATATATATATATATATATATATATATATATATATATTGTGACGATGCGTATCAAGTACCTGGTTATTACACAACTAATCTCAAAACTCAAAAATATACCTCACTTCAGCCAGATACCTGAACTCTCATAAGATTAATTATTACGACTGAGTACTCTAAAGGTAACAGTGATCCCTTAAGAAAACTTATTTATTACTTGAAAAAATCAAACCAAGTCTATCAGAATATGTGTGAGGTATCAAAAAATTAAACTAGAAATGTTCTAACTGTTTCCATGGTCTTAATTCACTTTAGCAAAACTAAAAGAACAAAAAATGTTTATCACTTTACCTTATGCACACACAATCAATCCTATTTACTGGTGATCAATAAATGAAACACTTTTTTCTAAAAATGTTAAATACAAAAATTTATTTTTAAATTCAAAGTTTATCATTAGAATTCACAATCTGAAAAATTTATTATTACTTGAAAATAACACAACACTTAATTAATTCTTGAATTAAATTGTGAAACAAAACTAACTCACAAAAACTTTATCAGGAATTTAAATTAATCAAAGCAAAACTTAAACTATCAAGAATTACTCAAGATTTGAAAAGAAAATCTTAATAAATGGAATATTAAATTAAATCAAGTATGCAATGTTAAATTACCAAGAAATATCTAAAATGCTACGTAAATAAATGTTACATCACAAAACATAAAAAATGTGAAAATATAAAGAGATTGTAAATAGAAAAACACACAAAAATACACATAAGATTTATCAATAATATTTTCACTCAGGCAAAATTTCCTAACTTATCATACCATGGTATTAATAAGTAAAATTCACATTACCTTACACAAACTTGTGAAAACCTCTGTAAAATCACTTGCTGCAGCTGCGTTACCACAAAACACACTTTTTTACCAGGCACCGTTACAAACTAAATAACTTTACTAAATTCAGATCTCAAAAGTTAATGCTAATACGTGACCACAAAACACTACGTTAAAAGTAATCTCTTTCTAAGAACGAGAGAGAGAGAGAGGAACCAAATTAACTGGTCTCAGAAATCAGAATGAAACAAATTTTAGAATTCCAGTAATACGTGAAACAATTACATGATGTCATTAAAGCATTTTGGGTACGAGATACAAAAGTTCTAGAAGCAGGAGGTGACGTCATTAAAGCATTTTTAGGTGCGAGATACAATGGAGAAGCTTCTAGAAGGAAAATGACGTCATCCCAGCAAACATTTTGAATGCAATCTTACAAAACAAGGCGTAACTGATCAAGACACGTATTCTTTCTCTCAAAGTGGCGTACGTGACTCGACAATGCATGTAACAACGTGAAATCACTCGTCTTGAGCCGTATGGGACGAATCGGCATTTGTTATCCAAACCTGTCATCACGACCCAAAACAAAGCGCTCTCTTATCTCAACTGATGACAATTGAAATGATACAAGTCTTATTAGACTGAGACACACACGTGTTCATAAAGGACCTTATTCGCAAGATGGCAGGTCATCATGAGCTGGCAAAGAAGGAGGGAATTATGATGCCACGATAAAGTTACTGGTTAAAATTATCAGGGTCGAAACATGTGGTTCAGAAGGACAGGCAAGGCAAGGACATCTGTCCTCAGTCGTGTTCTGAGTGTTCAAACTAAATTTCTCTTGCAGGCAATCTATTTATAACCTTAACAAGGATTACACACTAAATCTCTTCCAGATGGGAGGATATACATCTTACAAGGCAGCATCATGAAAACTGCATGGCAGCAGGAACCCACGTGGGAAGGTTTAGTGGGGGCAAGTAATTTTCTCTTTTTATCTCCTTGCTCTGCTGGATGCAGGTGTCACCTGGGAATTAGACCCAAAAAGCAGTCACTTTGAACAGAGATGGAGGGGGTTAGGCTCGACCATTTTTTAATGGAAGAGTAACCATGAAGGGCAAGTTGAAACCTCAGTTCTAGTAATTAATGAGGACATTAATTTTATTTCTTGTACATATTTGCAAATGTAAAATACGGGTTGCAATAAAGAACATCCCATCCGTCGCAATATATATTTATAACATACATCTTAATTTGACCTCAACTTATTGTAAACTCGTTGCTCAAACTTGGATGAACTTGTACCCGGGTTTATAATGGAGAACAAGGGAATACTTATGAAATCCTTGTCAGCTGTTGACATCAGAAATTTCTTGATCAGATTAAACTTAAATGAAAAACAGAGAGCTGAAGGAGAGTATTTTAACAAGGAACTGAGCAGATAAATTCTAGGTTTACTTTAGAGAGAGATATATTTACTACTGACTGTTTTTCAGAAGAATAGGAATGATAGGCTGGTAATAATTTCTGCCATGTGTTTAATTATTACAGCAATTATTCAAATATTGAAGAATCTATGAGCAATCCTCCTGAAGGGACACTGAAGAAAAGATTGAGTGGAAGTGACAGACAGACAGACAGACAGACGCAGTTGTTAATTAAGAAATTGACTGCTTTTAAGATGGAGAAATGGAGAGGACAGTGATTAGATAGAGAACAAAATGGACTTATGAGTTTATAGAAGGAAGAGACAGAGTAAAGGGACTAGGGGCGGAAAGATTCCTCGCTGGTTAGCTCAGAGAAGGAGCAAGCCTTACAGACCTTGTGTCGTTGGGTTGCCCCAGGGTCCCTGAGTGGAAGCTGTTGATGCCCCATTTTTATAACCTTTGGCTGTTATTTTGCATCTTCCAGTCTTGGATGGTCTGGGATCTGCCCTTAGGGTTCAAGATGGCAGCCAACTCACATGGGTGAGACCTCCTGTTATGTTCCTCAGATGACCTGGTAGTTTGCAGTTGCTAAGGGGGACTTAGCTTTTTCTCCAGGCTGGTCCCAGGCTGGTTAATGTCTGTGCTTTCCTTAATTTGCCTTCATCTGAAAGGTTTTAGAGCCAGAGAGAGGAAAGGTTAAAGGTGTACCAAAGGGCTAGATGGGGAAAATTTACGTAGAGATCAATAATTGCTACATCCTTTTATAGAAGAAAGTTATCAGTGAGAAAAAATACTACATTTTATTTTATAAGGCAAATTGGAGGTTGAGTTTACTCTCAAGTGGTTACCTAATTCAATATATATATATATATATATATATTTTTAAATACATATAATATATTTTTTATCATATGGGTATATATATATATGATATATATATATATCAATATATACATTTCCAGGGTAGGAAATTTAGTTTATGGAAGAATAAAAGAGGGGAGATTCTTTATCTCTTAAGATTTATAGGCCAAGTCAGCCTATAGATAAAAAAAAACACAAAACGAAAAACACACACACATATATATAATATTTATATATATATATATATATATATATATATATATATATATATAATTTCAAAATTATTTGCAATTTATTATTAACATTCATGTGTCAGTGTAGTCTAATTAAATAAACTATGTATATATGCATGAGAGATATGTAATATATGTACGTCTATGATAATTTGAGATTTCTGAAAGAAAAATCATAAAGTTTATATTACAACATACGATTCAACTACTTGGCCTATGTGTAAAATTTGATTTCAATTATAAAATGTACTACATCAAGTCCTTTGGCAGGCACTATATATATGATATATATTGATCTTTGTGGTACAATATATGTCCACCAATATTATGGTAGTACACCCATTGAGATTATCCTAAACTTTTATAGAATTCATATTCTGAGAGAAATTTTCTTTATTGCGTTGCGCGCAACAGTACATCTTACGTGTATATTTTTTTTTTTTATAAAAATGTATTAAGTTGAGAACTAAACAGACATGCAGATAACAATTCATCTGGCTATCGTTCCCTGAATTTATGTATCAATATATATATATATATATATATATATATATATATCATCCGTCATATATACACAATACCATCTTGTCATTTATAAAAAATATATATATTTATCTTGCTTAATTCATCTAAAAAGCTGGCATAATATATGTATGTATATCTTCTTAAAGAGTCACCCATCAAAAGTAAGAAAAGAAATAATTCAAGTTCCATTTTCATCTATACAAACGGTAAATGCTGAGCTACTTTGCAAATACAAAGAAAATCGATTTCTGTTACCTTCCCAGTGCTGATGGAGAATCAGCTTACCCTCAATCGCAAGAACATGCACGAGTTTCTTTGCTCGCATAATGCTGGAATCCACTGCGGACAATCTTTGCCTGACTGTGTGTGGTTTTGTATATACCCCGCATTCACAGAGTTCTAACAGAATTTAGTGGTTAGTTCGTTTTTTCTTCGTACATGTCTTATACACTGAAATTGCCCTGTTGTTATAAGTCACCTTTGGGAGTTACTAATTCATGGGGTACTTATATTGCAGATAAGTTTCATGCTTGCCTTGAGACAGAGAGAGAGAGAGAGAGAGAGAGAGAGAGAGAGAGAGAGAGAGAGGAGAGAGAGAGAGAGAGGAGGTGGGGGGAATTCAAATAAGATTTAAAAACACAGGAGAATGGGCAAAGTTTTTTAGTCCCTAGTTTCAACTGGCAGACTTTTTTTCCTCAGTAGGAGAGCGTGATGGAAGATAATTCCTATTAATAGCGGTGATCGATAGGATATGCATCTTAATGCCTTTATGAACTTGATGCCCGATGACAACAATAAACAAGTAAAAAAAAAAATGCGACGTAAGTTTCTTCGGCGCAATCGAGTTTACTGTACAGCATATAATCAAGGCCACAGAAAATAAATCTATCTTTAGGTGGTCTCGGCAAAACTGTGTGAGCCGTGGCCCATGAAACTTTAACCACGGCCCGGTGGTGGCCTTCCTATATCGTTGCCAGACGCACGGTTATGGCTAACTTTAACCTTAAATAAAATAAAAATACTGATGCTAGAGGGCTGCAGTTTGGTATGTTTGATGACTGGAGGTGGGATGATCAACATACCAATTTGCAGCCCTTTAGCCTCAGTAGTTTTTAAGATCTGAGGCCCACATAAAAAGTGCGGACGGACAGAAAAAGCAGTTTTCATTTACAGAAAACTAAAAACGGGGTAAAGAGATATTGGGAAAAAACAAAGAAAGGCGGTTATTTTTCAAAGCCTGCAACAGATAAATAAAAACAGAACACACGTAAAACACTCTGAAATAGTTTTAATAGAATTCGGAGGTTGAATGATACTTTAATCAATTAGATGATAGACGAAACATATGACTGAGTTAACCCCATTCAGAAATGCTCTTCCAGAGAAGACAAAGGATATTGAGTGCAAAAAACAAACGTTGTCTGTGCGATGAATGATAACGAAATAACAAGGACAAAGAACTGGCAGAAGCATGAATTATTATTATTATTATTATTATTATTATTATTATTATTATTATTATTATTATTATTATTATTATTATATAGAAGGTAAACCCCTATTCATATAGAAACGCCTGCAGGGGCCATTTACATGAAATTTAAGCTCCAAAGAATATGGTGTTCATTTGAAAGAAGTTACAGAAGGAAATAGGAAATACAGAAAGGATTTCAGTTATTAGATAAGATAAAAGATAAATTAATAAATTCATAAATTAATAGATGAAAATATAAATAGATTAGTAAATATAATTTGAATTGTTTTAGGTCCCAATGCATCATCTTCGCTTGAACTTTTGAGGTTCTAATTGCACACCATCAGGGAAACTGTTCCACAGTCCAACGGTGTGAGGAAATAAAGGACCTCTGAACTGAGAAGTTCGACAGTGTGGCACATTTGCTGCATGTTGGTTAGCTATGGGGCAGCAAATCTGTCGCTCTCTGTAGGAAAGAGGACCAGGATCAATTGTGATAGCAAAAGTTCTCTGTTAAAAATACAACTTGTAGGAAAACAGAAACTTACCACCACAAACCACCCTATCTAAAAGATATACATCTGTGGCAGAAGCAGACATCCACACTGGAGAACAGTATTCTAGTGGAGGAAGGACAACTGACCTTAAACAAGTTGCATCAATATTTATCACTGTTATGAATATATGAGGTCTTATGTACAGATCAACCTACCTCTGTGTGCCATTTGTTGACACTTTCATTAGATGTTTCTCAAAAGTAAGATGTAATCAAAAGTTACACCAAATATGGTTTGGGCTTCTGACTCATTCAGAGCCCCATCCTCTTGAATGGGAGGATGGGTGGAAATTCAATATGAGATCTACTAATCAATAGTGTTTTCGTTTTACTGGAGTTCAGCCTCATAATCCACCAACTACAACATTCCTTAATCTGCTCCATGTCAGTATTGAGACTGAGGGCAGTTTAATTTCTCATAAGTGGAAACTTTACTACACCTAATGCATTGCATCATGAGCATACTGAAACAATTTTATTTTCCAGGTGAACAGCCAGATCACTTGATTACACTAAAAATAACAGTGGACCAAGAACACCACCTTGTGGAACAGCAGACATGATAGGTCTTGGTTTGTAAAAGATCCCACCAACAGCAACTCTCTGCTGCATACCTGTAAGGAAACCTTAAAGTAATCCTAAAACATACCCACCCACTACAAGATTCTGAAGTAGATCAACCTACTGCCTCATGGTTTACTAAACCGAAAGCAGTACTGAAATCTCATGAATTACCCTACACTGAGAACCCTCACAAATTGCATGTCAAATCTAAAAGAGGACTGCAGGTACCCAGCTACTTCCTTATGTGCACATTAACTATTAGCTAACGGTCTTTTGGATTCCACATAATTTTATAGTGGCTTAAAAAAGTTTTGTTGCAAGTTTGAGAGCTCAGGAAGAATAGAGGTTGGCCAATGGTTGCTGCAGTCTGCAGATAAACCACTCTTTGGAACAGGCACTGTATCACTAAGTTTGTGCTCATTGGCAAAGATAGTTCATTAACATAAAATCTATAGAATCTACTAGTCTTGGGAGCCAATACACTCCAAATCTTTTTAAAAAAGAAAAGGAAGAAACCATCAGGATCGTTGCCATCCCAGCTATCACGATTATCAGGATTTTTCTTAACATCCGTAGAGGAAAATGCAAATTTTGTAAGAATAGGTTCAAGAAGACACATATTAGGGAAAGGGACATCCTCAGCAGATAGCTTAGCTTAAAAAAACTCGATGAAGCAGTTCAGCCTTTTCTTTAGAGACAGTAAACAATCTACCATCATCTGTTAATAGTGATGGGATGGAAGATGAGCCTGACCAAAAGCTAGAAGATGCCAGTTTGGTCCAGTACAGATGAGGCTTGAGTAATTTCTGTGAGTTTCATCTTGAAGGAATTATTTAATTTCTCTCAGCTAAATGGCAAATCCTTTTTGCATCAGGGCAAGGCCAAAAAAATGGTATAAATTACATGTGAATGATTTCCTCTCCATGTGTTGAATTTGGTTTGTTTTTCATGTTAAAGCTCATCTACATGTATCATCAAACCATGGCTGGTCATTTCATTGAGCTTCCACTTGTAATTCTGATCAGATATGGCGTCTGAAATATTAAGTACCTGACAAGCTTTCAATAATCCAATCCCAATTGGCTGTAGATTTCAGCCAGACCGTTTATCCTATGGTGGCTTTAGGAATATACTGATTGGCAATATGTTCATTTTAGTGACACAGTGATTACAAGAAATATAAGTGGGTTTATCAGTTAGGTGAACAGGACCAGAGGATACACAGAATCAAGAGCAGACTGGCCATGTTGATCAATGAAATGTGAATTAGGCCTCTTGCTGTGTTTTCATTGCTGTCTCCACAAATAACGAATGAAGACTTCTGAAGTCTGTGACTGATCCATACTAATCCTCTCCAAGAGACAGTCATACATAGAGTCATCAATATTTGGATCAGGTAAAGAGCAGATACATAAACATTATAGAACTTACTAAAAATATTTTGGCAAAGACCTTCATAGAAATTACACTCCAAATTTTTCTGACAATAAAAAGGTCATCCAGACCTGCCGACAGCCATACCATGCACATGTGGGGTGTTATGAAGACAAATGAAGTCATCAAACTCTGGGGTTAAAAGCTAGTAAAGTCAGGCTGAAGAAGTTCATCATTAACAGGAGGAAGAGATTATGTTTGAGAAAAGAACATTAATGAATGTCACAAAAATAGAATTAGAAACAGACATTTCATGGTCAACAGCAACAGGTTCAAGAAGGTTAAGTACATATAATGAAGAGTTTACATAAAGTTGTAACCAAGTATTTTATCTAACAGGTCATCTCAAAAGCTTTAGGCCTTCTCAGTGAGAATGCTTTGCTGAAGTCACACTGGTTCAGTATGGAATGTCTTGTTCCCAGAGGAAGTTGTGATGGTCGAGAGGGTTTTAGAACCAGGGGAATCTCTTTTCCCCTGGTTTGAATCTAAATGCATCTCTGTACTCTTTCTCTATATCTCATTATTACTTGACCTCTTTCAGAGTTATTAGCTTTTCCCCTCCTTGCTGTCCAACCTCTCTAACTTTTTCTTTACTGTCTTGATCATCAAGAACAGATACCATTGATGGAGTTAGAGTTCATTTTAAAATACAATAGTAAGAGTTGTGGTGGTTTTATCAACCACCCAATAATGTTGGACCTGAGAGATATCAGTATGCTAGTCATATTGATATCTCAGGGTGGACTATCTATTAAAACTTTCCCAGTGATTCCTGGGTGGGCTGGTTTCTGAGACTTGAATCTTTTTACCCTTTAAGAATATGGTTGATGAAGAATTAGATTACTTTCCTAAGTTATTTAGTGAAGAATTACCAGTTGCCTTTGTTTAAAGAAAACTACCTGTCCCTATATGGCACACAGCAAATTCCAAAGCCAAATGTGGTAACGGTTTAAAAGACATATTGTACTTGGAGAGCTTTGTTACTAAAATAATAAAAGAAAACCTCAAAACTACTGTTGTGAGGTTCAAGAAATGTCAGAAGTGAAAGACTGATCCTTTATTATTCTCGACAGGTGTTTATAATACAGAAAGCGGATGGAAAGGTAGTGGGCGACCTGAGGCTCCCGCTGCATCCATACAAAGGTTGTGTTTGTTAACAGGCATAAAAATACATATATAATGTGTTACAGAACATGTAAAAGGCAAGTATATATATTGGCGGGACAGGCCGTACAATGATGCATATAATGAGATACATAAAGAATCTGAAATATCGACAAGTAACATATGATATGATTAATATACTATGAAGAGAGAAACACAAGAAAGGAGAGGCGATTTGACGCCCTTTACAAATACTCCCCAACCAAAAGACAATGATTAGAGGAGCAATTGCTGGATGAAAATAACATTAATCACACAGATGCTGAGGCAGTCGGAGCAGGCCCCTGCTCCTAGAGAACTTTTTTGGGCGTGGGGTGGAACTGACATCTGGGGTTGGCTCGATGTGTTTCCTGGGCTGCCCCGGACCCTGCTTTGGTGGGGGAGCGGGTGTTTCTGCGGGGAGGTACTGAGGGGGAACTCTGGGGCACCTGCTTTCTTCCTCGCGCACTTCGCTGTCCAACAGGAATGCCGGTTTCAGCCTGTCAGTGGTGATCCAGTCTTCCTGCCCGTTGATGTCAAGGGAGGTATGCCTTGGCAGCCCGCCTGATGACCTCCGGTGGGGCCCCTGTAGGCCTAGTTAAGGGCAGCTGATAGGCATCCACCCTGACAAATACGTAGGCACAGGAGTCTAAGGCAGGTGGGCTGTAGGTGATGGTTCTGTCTGTGAAAGTCTTAGGGCAGGGCGAACTTCTGTGCGAGTTCCCTCAACCTTGGGAGGGGGCTGTCGGCGCTATCAGCCAACGGGCGGGAAGAATTCTCCGGGAATGGCCAGTGTCTCCCATAGACTTTCTCAGCAGGGGAGGCGTCGCCATTTGCCTTTGGTGCGGTGTGGAGACCCAGCAGGACCCAGGACAGCTGTTCCTCCACCTCTCGTCTGGTGCAGCGTGCCATGAGAGCTGCTTTAAGAGAGCGGTGTGCCCCTCTCGACCATGCCGTTCACTGTGGGGTTGTAGGCCGTTGTGCTGTGTAGAGTTGTACCCATCAGGCATGCCAAGGAGACCCAGAGCTCTGACAGGAAGGCTGGACCCCTGTCCGTAATGATGCTGTCTGGCACTCCGAAACGGCTGATCCAACTGGAGAGGAGGGCCTCTGCACATAACACTGTTGATGCCTCCTCCATGGGGGTTGCCTCTGGCCAGCGGGTGGAGCGGTCTATGATTGTCAGGAGATATCTGGCTCCTCCTGATTGCGGAAGGGGCCTGCCGACATCGATGTGGATGTGGCCGAAACGCCGACGAGGCTGGAGAAGTCGCCACCTCGACTCTGTGTGCCGGGACTTTTGCTTGTCTGGCACAGGATGCAGCCCTGCCCACTGGCGAATGTCCTTGTTGATGCCATGCCAGATGAACTTGTTAGTCATGAGGCACGCCATTGTGCGCCCTGATAGATGGAAGAGGCGGTGGACTATGTCGAACACCTGCTTTCTCCTTGAAGCGGGCACTAGGGGGCGTGGGTGGCCTGTGCTGGTGTCGCAGAGGAGAGTTGTGTTCAAGCTTGCTAAGGACGCGTCTTCCCACTTAAGAGCTGTCACTGCCGTCCTGTAGTCTGGTGTCTCTGGGTCTGCTGCTTGTTCTCTTACCCGGTCTTCGTAGTCAATGCTGAGGTGAAGGGACAAATTGATTTCTACCCTCGACAGGGCGTCGGCCACTGGGTTTTTCCTGCCAGGGACATAGTTGATGGTTCACCTGAATTCAGAGATGGCAGTCAGGTGCCGCTGTTGCCTTGCAGACCACGCATCTTCCAGCTTTGCAAATCGTGCACCAAGGGTTTGTGATCTGTCAGGATTGTGAATTTCGGTCCCCTCCAGTAGGTACTTAAAGTGTCTCACAGCCTGGTAGATAGCCAGCAGCTCCCTGTCAAAGGCGCTGATTAGCAGGTCTCTGCTGGCGAAAACTTGTGGCTGAAAAAGGCCAAGGGCTGGGGGTGCCGTTCACAAGCTGCTTTCGAGTACTGCACTGCAGGCGATGTTGCTGGTGTCTGTTGTCAACCTGAGGGCAGCAGTGGGGTTGTGGTGAGTTAAGGTATTGGCACTGGAGAGGGCTCTCTTTGTTGCAGTGAATGCCTGCTGCTGCAGAGCCTCCCATGTCAGTGTTTTTGGTTTACCCTTCAGGATTGATGTCAGGGGTACATAGTGGGGCGACGTCTGGCATGAAAACGTTGGTAGTAGTTTATCATCCCGAGAAATTCCTGAAGGGCCTTGATGGTTTGTGGTTTCGGGAAGTTCTCTATAGCTTTTACTTTAGAGGCCATGGGGTGCACTCCTGCTGGAGAAATCTTGTGGGCCAAGGAAGTCTACCTTTTCTTTCCTGAAAATGCACTTGCTTTCTGAACCTGACGACCAGTCCGCTGTCCTGCAGACGTTTCAGGAGGGCAGACGTGGCGAAGGTGTTCCTATGGGGACCTGGAGAAGATGAGAATGTCATCGACATAGCAGATGTAGAAAGGCAGGATCCCCAAGATGGTGTCCATCAGGTGCTGGAATGTGGCACCTGCGTTCCCAAAGGTGGAATGGGAAAATGTGTAGCTCCCGAAGGGCATGATGATGGCAGTCTTTGGGACATCATCGGGATGCACAGGGACTTGGAAGTATGACATCAGCAGGTCCATCTTCAAAAAATCTTTGCTCCGTGGAGGGCGCCCGTCAGGTCTTGCATGTTGAACACATCTGGGAACTCCTGTAGGAGGGATGTGTAGCCGTTGGGGCCATGGAGCAGATGGTGGGCATTCCAGGTCCGGTAGAGAGCTGATGGGCATTTGTCGAGGCCTTGGTGACCTCGTATAGTTTCTGGGCATTGTCAACTAAGGCATCCATGTTGAGAGTGTCTGCATCCCTTACCTGGTGCCTAACTTCCTGCAGGAGGCGCCGAAGGAAGATTGCTTTTGTTGAATCTACCGTTCTTCTCCTCCTGTTTTCATCGTACCTGGCAGTGTTACCAACCCCGTAGTTCGTCCCAGGCTTCCCTAGGTGATGCTTCTCCGAGGGGCTGGGATAACAAGTCATGTGCCCGCTGTGCTATCTCGGTCACAGGCATGGAGTAAGATTACATCAGTTTATCTTTCAAGGCTGCATCTATGACCTTGTCCAGTTGCACATTGATCCAGGGGGAGATTCTGTTGAACACCTCTTCTGGAAGCGCCGTCATGGTGATGTCGGATTTGATAGCATCGTCTGAGATGCGTGCCATGCGAAAGTGCGCGTCTGTGCGCAGGAACCATGATGCTGTGTTCTGCTGCGAAAATGGGGGAAGTTTGACCACATCTGGCTTTGTTGGCGAGAGAGGCGTACAGATGATGCTCATGGATTTGCATTGAGGTTCAGCTTCCGACATCTTTACTGCTCACGCACCAAAACGCGGGAAAATGCACCATATTGAGTCCATTAATGGTGCTGATTGTTCGAGTGGTCAAACAAAGTCCCAGTACATGCCCTTTTTGGGTACGCTGTATTTAGTTTGTTAATGGCACGGTTTCTACCAGGAAGGGAGCTATCAGAGACCTAATCTTTGTGCCATAGTTAGTCCGCTAAAGGCTCTCTGATGGTAGGCTGTGGCTGTATTTAGTCCGTTAATGGCTGGGCCAAAACCATGCTACCTGTCCTTTTCTGGGGTCACCAGTGTGAGGTTCAAGAACTGTCAGAAGTGAAAGACTGATCCTTTATTGTTCTTAACAGGTGTTTATAATTCAGAAAGCTGACAGAAAGGTAGCAGGTGACCTGAGGCCCACTGCTGCGTCCATACGAAGGTTGTGTTTGTTAGCAGGCATAAAAGACACATAATGCATTACAGAACATGTAAAAGGCAAGTATATATATCAGAGGACAGGCCGTACAATGATGCATACAATGAGATACATAAAGAATCTGAAATATCAACAAGTAACATATATGACGTGATTAATGTACGTATGAAGAGAGAAACACAAGAAAGGAGAGGCGATTTGACGCCCTTACACTTTATGTAAAATCACTCATGATTAAGGTCAAAGGTGACCTTCAGTCTATAATACTGTTCAGTTTGAAACTACTGAAGATGATATCATTACATGTGTGAAGCCACACACTTCCTTCAGTCTAATCAGTGGAATTTATATAGGGGAACTGCAAGGTTTCTCTGATAAGGAATTTTTAGAGCTTTCTCTCTGAGAATGTTTACAACATAAAAAGAAACTAAATGGAAGAAGTAATGCAGCTCATCTAACCTTCTCTTGTAAATAACCTGCCAGAATTTTTAATATCAGACATCTGAATTTTAAAGTAAGAAAATGCAAATAGACCAAAGCAATTCTTCAGGTGCTTTGAGTATGCCCATTTGGTAGTGGTTTAATTTGTCTTTTCTTAGCAACATTCACTTCAGGTGTGATGTCCCTGCCTACACAAGTTAGGGTAGAAGACACTCTTTAGCCTTGGCAGGCAACTCTTCTAGGAGAAGGACACTCCAAAATCAAACCAGCAGGTGGAAAAGACCCTTTAGCCTTGATAAGAGAAGGTTATTCTGAATACAAACCTTGTTCTCCAAACTTGGACTGTGCCATAGCCATTATACTATGGCCTTCCATGGTCATGGGTTTGAGTTCCCTTGCTTGAGGGTGTAATCAGGCTTTATCCTCTCTTTTATTCACTTTCCTGTTTTTCAAAAGTGTATAAGACCGGCTGATGAGAAAGAAAAAGTTGCTCATTGGATTATTAGGAAAGTGCCTTCTTCTTTACCTAATCTTTTCCTTCTAATTTCTTAGTACATCTTGACTACCCCCGCCCCCCAGTTGTTGTGGCAAACCTGGCGGGTTTCTTATTTGCCTTACAAGAAGTGACAGCTCCACCTTGTCTACCTGTTACTTCAGGCGCTTTTTTCAATGATATATGGTTAGGTTTATTTATACTTTAAATGAAATTTATGTAAATAAAAAATACTGTTGTTGGTGACTGCAGTATTATTCTTTATCATTCTGTTGATTTTTACTAAGTACCTCTTGTAATGAGTCTATTTATTAGTTTTGCTACTAATTATATGTTGTTAATTTTAATTCTTTTGGGAGACATTGAGCTGAACCCTGGGCCTCCTACTCATTACTGTAAGAAATATTGCAAAGTACTTTTCTCAGATATTCTGGGCTTAAGGTAAAATTTTCTTGACCTCCAGAGTTGTTCCCAACTATGATTTTTTTTTATCTGAGATACATGTAAGCAGTAAGAAGTCAAAGGTTGAGCTAAAATCCCGGGTTTGATGGCCCTGACTTTATTTATTGTTGTAACATCCCACATGTGCAAGGTATGGCTGTATACACTAAGTCTGTATGTGACCTATTAATCGTCAGAAAAACTTGGAGTGTAGTTGCTATGAAATTCTTTGTTTTAAGATTTACAGTAAATTCTACAATGTTGACATATTTGCTTTTTACAGCAATCCAAATATTGATGATTCTATATATCACTGTCTCTTGGAAAGGATTAGGATGGCTTAGTCATAAGATTCATAAGCCTCATTCGTTATTTGTTGAAACAGCAGTGCAAAGCACAGCAAGTGGCCTAATTCAAACTCCACAGATCAACATGGCCTGCTGCTCCTGAATTCTGTGTATCCTCCAACTTTGTCCAGCTAACTGAAGAACCCTAACATATTTCTGGTAATAGATTGGGCTTCATATAGACAGCTGTCCAATCTAGAGCCAATTGGGGTTGCATTATTGAAGCTTGGCAGGCAATTAATATCTCAGATGCAATATCAGATCAAGATTCCAAGAAGTTTAATGAAATGATGGTGGCTATTTTAGTAAGGTATGCCCCTAGAAAGGTCATCAAATTCAGGACAAATAACCAGCCATGATTTGAAGATATGTGTAGACGAGCTTACCATGACAAACAGACCAAATTCAACACAAGGGGACAAAATCATTCACATGAAAATTACACCATTTGTGTTGAACCTTTTTGTTGTGAATAGAATTTGCCATATAGTTGAGAGAAATTACAATAATTCCTTAAAGAGGAAACATGAAGGAATTACTCAACCTCATCTGTGACGGATCAATTTGGCATCATCTATCTTTGGGTCAGGCTCGTCTTCCATTCCACCACTACAACAGATGATAGTAGACTGGTTGCTGGCCCTAAGGAAAAGGCTGAACTGTTTCATCGAGCTTTTGAAGCTAAGCAATCAGCTGAGGCTGTCCCTCTTCCTGGTACTTGTCATCCTGAACATATTTCAAAATTTGCATTTTGCTTTAGTGATGTTAAGAAAATTCTGGATAATCGTGATAGCTGGGGTGGCAAAGATCCTGATGGCTTCTTCCCTTTGTTTTTAAAAAAGGTTTCTACAGTGTTGTCTCCCAATATTAGTATATTCTAAAGATTTTTATGTCGATGTAGTATCTTTGTGGATGAACTTAAGTTTAGTAATACAGTGCCTGTTCCAAAGAATGGCATATCTTCAGACTGAAGTAACTACAGGCTAATTTCTATTCTTCCTGTGCTCTCCAAAGTTGCAAAAAAAACTTATTTTTAAGCCACTTTAAAAACATGTGGAATTTAAAGGATTGTTAGCTGATAGTCAATGTGCATATAGGAAGCAGTTAGGTACCTGTGATGCTCTCTTAGATTTGTCATGCCATTTGCAAGAGAACCTTGATAAAGGTTTTGAGTGAAGTGTAGTCTGAACGGATCTTAGCGCTGCTTTCAATTTAGTAAATCACAAGGCACTTATTTATAGACTTAGTAATCTTGGAGTGGATGGATGTGTTTTAGGTTTACCTGAAGATTTCCTTACAGGTACACAGCAACGAGTTGCTGTTGATGGTATCTTTAGCAAACCAAGACCTGTTGTGCTTGGGGTTCCACAGATTAGTGTTCTTGGTCTGCTGTTATTTTTAGTGTATACAAGTGATGTGGTTGTTGGCCTGAAAAACAAGATTGTTCAGTATGCCGATGATGCAACACTTGTGGGTGTAGTAAAGTCTTCACTTATGAGAAATGAAGCTGCCCATAGTCTCAGTCGGAACGATGGATCAGATTAGTGAAAGGTGTAGTCGGTAGGGTATGAGGTTGAACTCCAGTAAAACGAAAACACTATCGATTAGCAGATCTCGTACAGATTTTCCACCTATCTTCCTTTTCAGGTGGATGGGACTCTGCTGAATGAGTCTGAAGGTTTAACTTTTGACTCACTTCTTATTACTGAGAAACATCTGATGAAAGCGTCAGCAAATGCCACACGAAAGTCAGTTAATAATGTACATAAGGCCTCATATGTTCATAACAGTGATAAAATCAGTGCAGCCTGTTTCAAGTAATTTGTTCTTCCTGTACTAGAATACTGTTCTCCAGTGTGGATGCCTGCTTCTGCCAGAGATTTAACTCTTTTAAACAGAGTGGTTGTTGGTGGTTGGTTTCTGTCTCCTAATATTAGCAGTTATGACTTGAACCATCGACAAATGGTCTATTGTTTGTCAATTTTTCATATTGTATTTTAACAGATCTTTCAGATTCACAATTGATCCCTGATCCCCTTTTCCTGCAGAGAGCAACCAGATCTTCTGAACAGCAGCACCAATATGCAGTAAACTGTCCAACTTCTCTGTTCCAGACGGTCCTTTATTCGTCACACCACTGGACTGTGGAACAGTCTCCTGAAGATGTCATGTAATTGGAACTTCAGAAGTTCAAGCGAAGATGCAGTGCATTACTACCTTAACACAATTCTCCTTGTATTTTAATAACTTACTTACATTTTTATCTATGTATTTATTAATTTGTTAATGTATTTTTTCTGTTTTTATAAGTGATCTCTTCTTTTTGTATTTCCCATTACCTATTCTTTTACATCTTTCGAATGAACACCATATTCTTTGGAAGCTTGAATTTCATGTAAATGGCCACTGTGGGCTTGTTCCATGTGAATAGGGTTCATCTTCTAATAATAATAATAATAATAATAATAATAATAATAATAATAATAATAATAATAATAATAATAATAATAATAATAATTTTGCAGGATAATGGGATTACAAAAAGAAATGCCTCAAAAGCTAAGTGGAAATGAATGAATAGTCACAAATGTTTGAATAGATATTGTTTCCACTGTGAAGGAGACCACTCATCTTAGTCTCAACAGTTGAAATAGTGCATGATGAATATGTATTATAATCATGATAATGTGACGTATAGTGCAGGGGTCGAGCAGTGCAGGGGTGAGTCTTAATAGTTTTTGGATTTCAGCACTGCTCAGTGCGATTTCAGCACTGCTCAGCACGATTCAGCACATTCAGCGCAATTCAGCATTGGCCACCTGATCAGAAGTTGCCTCAGATACAGCGACACGTGGAATGGAAGGAATGTGACCTGGGCGTCTCATACTTCAGCAGCTTTCATACACTCACCTTTGGAATACAACAGGTATCAGTGACATGGTTTCAAGGTGGATCCTTCCGTCCCTGTTTTGGATAGAAATTTCTAGAACTTTTATCTAGTCATAAATCCGGATTATGGGCGTGCCTGGAGATGACGTTTGTTCGTTCGTGTGTACCTAGTGAAGGGTTTTGCAGGGCGAGTGTTAAGAGTTTTGGAAAATATCTTTCATTGTGGTGTGAGAAGCAGTGGTAGACGGACATTGGAAATTCCAGGTTCAGATTCCTTGCTGAGAGGCTGAGTGTGAACTTAGAAAATGACTAACTTTTCAAAGTGCAATTTCTAATGTTAACTCCAGTGTTGATGTCTTTATGTCTTTTCAGTATGCTTTCTGTTTGATATGAGCTGAATGAATTCTGATTTTTATTGGAGATATTTTGTGTCATTATATATGTTTTGAAGAAGAAGGAGTGAAAACCATAGCCAGCCATGGCACAAAGCCACCTAAAAATGGAACTGACGACAAAATAGAAAGTTATTTGTAAATAGATTTGGATAATGTGAAATGTCTAGGGGACTTGGTGGGAGACGAGAATTCATCCCCACACATTATGTTTTCTTGCAACTGTTTGGTTTTGCTTTTGGGGTTTGGCTTAATGGGTTTATTATCTAGTATGCATAATTTCATTTACATGACTTGTTGTTAGACTTGCATAATAAACTTTATTTTTTGTAAGCTAGGTTTTGATTTACATACCTTAGAAATAGGAACACAGAGAGAGAGAGAGAGAGAGAGAGAGAGAGAGAGAGAGAGAGAGAGAGAGAGAGAGAGAGAAATACTCGACCAGAGAGGATGCCAAGTTTTCATGGGAAAGAGAGAGAGAGAGAGCAATTTCAAGGCCATCACTGCCAGATGCTCGAAGGTGTGTTCCCGTCCTAGGTATTGGGGGGGATAAATATATTAGTTATGGTAGAGCAAAGGAAAAGCCTATTGGCGCTAACAAGTTGCCAGAATCTTATGCAAAAATCGTCGCTAAAATTACAACAAATAATTTTTAAAAATCACCTCACGATCATCATAATTCTAATAATTTGACTTCTGTGGAAGAATCTAAAATTTCTACACCTTAGGTAATTCCTGCTGCTTCTTCCAAAAAAATTCGGCCTTAACTGCTCTTGCTGCTACATCAGAACCTTCAACAGTGGAATTATATGCAAATGCAGTAATTCAGACTCCCTATACAAATTATACATATGCTTCTGTTAGACCTAAGAAGCAAAATCAAAAGGCCACTTCACCCAAAGACAATGATACAAAAAAATGTGCCGTCTCAAGATTATTCAGAGAAATCAACCTCAGACTCTAAAACATCTAAAAAAACACACTAACATTCATTGGTTGACAAAGATGGCTTTTGCTTACCAATGGGGGAACGAGAGAGCACGTCCAGTATCTCCCAAAGGCAATAGTGGCTTAGTAACAAAAACCACTTATACTGTCCCCGATGAAAGCTCCTCCCCAGCAAAAAGGAAACCAAGATCATTCACTCTCCAATGAGGCAAATAGACACAGATAAAATTAGTATCCAGCATCTCCGGAGAAACCCAGTGTCCCTACATTAAATGGTAAATTATCTAGAAAGAAACAGAACTTTGTAGTCAGAGGATAAGACTGGGGATTTCAAACTCTCACCACCAGTAGTGGCAGACGTTTTGCAGTGAAACAGCAGAGGTCTCAGATCACGCCTTGGGCTAATTGAGATATTGTTACACGATTACAATATTAGCATTATATGCCTGCAAGAAACAAAATTAGGTAACCACTCCTGTAACCCAACTAAATTATGCATTCATTCACTCTATGCCACCCACTGATGAAAGAAGTAAAGGGAGGGCTAGTGTAATGGTAAAAAATTTCAGCAAAACAAGCCATCATATTTGATACTAAATGGCACATGAGAATGGATTCAAATTTTCTGCTGCAAAGACTGTTGCAGTAAGTTTTAGCTGTAGAAGGACTAAGGAGGTTCTGACAACTTTGAAGATGAATGGTAGCATCTTACCCTATAGCGATGAAGAGAGGTTCCGTGGAATCATTCTTGATAGGAGACTTGCTTGGTCTCTACACGTAAGCTTTTTAAAGGGCAGAACAAAGAAATCGGTAGATATTTTAAAGGTTGTATCCAGTTTTAATTGGGGAGCAGGCAGAGAATACCTTTAAAACTTATACAATGCCCTGTGTCATTCTAAACAGATTATGGATGCCAAATTTACTCTAGTGGTTGTGAAAATGAAGTGGAAAAATAGGATGTTATATAAAAGGGATATATATATATATATATATATATATATATATATATATATATATATATATATATATATATATATATATATATATATGTATATCGATATGCTCAGGTCAGTCGGTAGAGCGGCAGACTCGGACTTCATAAGAAGTCTGTGTCGCGGTTTAAATCCTCAGCCAGCCGGTCAGAGGGCGGACATTTTGCTATCCGTGTAGACACCCCGGGATTATGTATGTAATCAACGGATAGGTTTGCTGAAAGCAAATGGGTGTTACAGACTAATGCACACACAAACAAAGCCACTCCAACATCTTCAAAAAACAGAACAGACGCCTTACACGTCTCGAACTGTCGGCCTAAACCGCTCACGTCTCTTCACTGCTGGGAGAAATGGAGCTGGGGATTTGGCATGATACATATACACATGTGCTACCGGGGTGTAAGTGATGTCAGGCAGGGCAGGCCGATCGAGGCTACGGCCTACCCCTCGCCAAATCAAAGTCCTTCAAAAGAAGGCATCGTGCTTTACCCCATATGAAAAATGGGAAAAAGCACATTAAACGAAGAAGATATATATATTATATATATATATATATATATATATATATATATATATATATATATATATATATATATACACATACATATACATAGCTTAATGATGAATAAATATTGCCAAGACCAGGAAGAACATTCTTTATTATACGAGCTTTCGAGGTATAAAACTTCATCATCAGGCTGAAAAAGCAACAAGGATGAGAATCAATGAGATTACAATAAAATGAATTGTCATAATAAATTTTCAGCAAAAATACTAATCAAATATATAAAACAAACAGTAAATACAAACTAAAATGGTAAGAGGCAAAAAAACGAAAAATTAAAAAAGAACACAAACATAAAAATATAAAAATAAGGCGAAATGTAAACAAACTACCACTCACAAAGTAAAATATTTAACGACCCAATTGTGATAACTCCTTAAACACAAGGAAAGTATCATCTACAAACCTATTATCGTAGGTATGTAGATGATACTTTCCTTGTGTTTAAGGAATTATCACATGTTGATTTGTTTTTGAATATTTTAGGAAAGTATCATCTACATACCTATTATCGTAGGTATGTAGATGATACTTTCTTTGTGTTTTAAGGAATTATCACATGTTGATTTGTTTTTTTGAATATTTTAATTCTCGTCACCCTAACATTTATGTTACTTGTGAGACAGTACAGGATAATAAGTTGTCATTTTTAGATGTTCAGGTATACAGAAATATTGGCAAATTTGAGACCTCTGTTTATAGGAAAAGTACGTTTACTGGCTTGATTGAATTACCTCAGTTTTTCACCAAAGTTGTATAAGATGAATTCAATATGCACTTTGATAAGTAGAGCCTACAATGTTTGTTGTGATTTTAATTTTTTCATCAAGATATGGTTTTCCTCCTGAATTATTTTTTGAAAACTCGTATCCCATTTTTGTATTTTACAAAGTTCTGACATTTTTTAAATGAAAAGTTTTTTCCAGACCGGTGTACAGTACTGCTAGTAAAGATGTAAAGTACATTAAATTGCCTTACCTTAGTCATAGTAGCTATATGGTCCGAAAAAGTTACAAGAAATACTTAAGCATTGTTTCCCTCAAATTAGTTTCCGGTTCGTTTTCAATAATCCTTTTAATTTAAGATCACTTTTGAGGAGAAGCCTACTCTGCCTGTGGACCTTAATTCCTGTGTCGTTTACTTGTTCACTTGTTCGCAGTGGTCTGCGATACGTGGTATCCAGTTCCCGCTGGCTCAGCCACAGAATTTTTATTAGCATTATAACATTCTTCCTTCACCTCCTTGATCCGACTTCAAACGTCTGTCAGATTCATATCCCAATTTCAGAAAGAGCTGCTGATCACAAAAAGATGAAGGGAATTGAACAACAACTCGTCTGGTATCTAACTAGCTATCGTGTAATTTCATAGTAGGTACTCAGTTAGGTCGTTAAATATTTTACTTTGTGAGTGGTAGTTTGTTTACATTTCACTATAGTTTTATTTTCATATTTTTATGTTTGTGTTTTTAATTTTTCGTTATTTTACGTCTCACCTTTTAGTTTACTTACTTGTTCATTTTATATTTCAAGTTAGTATTTGCTGAAGATTTATTAGACAATTCATTTTGCTGTAATTTTGCTTGATTCTCATCCTTTGTCGGTTTTTTCAGCCTGATGATGAGGTTTTATACTGGGAAAGCTTGTAATAAAGAATGTTCTTCCTGGTCTTGGCAATATTATTTATCATTAAGCTAAGATTTCCAAGTAGCTGCCCAATTACGAGACTATATATATATATATATATATATATATATATATATATATATATATATATATATATATATATATATATATATATATATATATATATATGCACACTTAGTTTTTCACTTAAATTGTGAAGGACTAGAGTATGGCATTAGAATTTTCAGACATCTACCATATTTTAAAAGAGTAGATACCACTACGGACTCACGCCATTAGATATATATATATATATATATATATATATATATATATATATATATATATATATAGTAGTATATATATATATACGCACTGTATAAATATAATATGTTATTTTTGTGTCAAATGCTGATAATGAAGGTAGTCATAGGAGAGAAAATTAAAATTGTTACTCATTTCGATATCGACTGAATACATAAGCAAAGTTTGCAATAGCATTTGCCGATCGGTATCCTTTCATTTCTTTTCATTACGACCAAACCTTCAGAACACGATTCAAATTCTTTCACCCGCTAGTTATTTGTCATTCACTATATAGCTCACATTGCCAACCTTCTGAATATGCAGTGCTTACAGCGCAACGTTTGTCGTTAGACTAACTTTTTTCATATTTTATTTATCATTCTATCTTTGACTGGGAGTCTTTGTGTTTGGAGAGGTTTCAGAATGGCACATCTTCTGGAGCCAGGCCAAAGTTCCAGGGCATAGGAAAATAACATTCTCTGCCTCATTGTGAGTTGCCAATGTTAGTTCATACTTATATGATATGGCACAAACATGGTGAAAACGTGTATTTAAATACAGTATATTGTAGCAGTATACAGCTCTTTAGAAAAGAAAGGTTACGCTGAACGACTGTTAATAAGATATCTTTCTCTCGTAGTTAGTTAAAATAATTTCTACACTTGACGAAAGGCTTGAGTGAAGCATCTTTATTCATATTGAAGTGCTGAAACAATCGGTCTGCGCAAACAGTTCAAACTCACCCCTGTTTACATGAGTGACTCATCTTTTAGTCACATGTACATCAGCTCCGAAGGAGTTGGGATGAAGACACTGGATCACCCAAACAAAGTCCTCCTCTCTCCTCCTCTTCCTCTTCCTTCTCTCTCCTCGCCAGAGTTGTCCCTTACATTTACTCCTGGTCGCACGGGCAGCAGACACCATCGGCCGGCAAATGGCGGTGTTTAGCTCGCCATGGCGTCACAAACAACAGCATTTTCCACAGTTGCCTGACAAGAATTTACTAAGAAAGACCTGTTCAGACCAGTGAATCTGACAGTGTTCACAGAACAGAACAAAACATCAGGTAACGCACCACACAGCAGTGCTTCACTGTCCGTTTACGTCTCTCCTTAGAGAAGGCATGGTGTTAATTGCTTGCTTAGACTACGATTGGGCAATGCTCATTGAGCCATAGAATATGTATATATATATATATACAGTATATATATTTATATATATATATATATATATATATATATATATATGTATATATATATATATATATATATATATATATATATATATATATATATATATATATATATACATATATAGTTAGCATATATATATATATATATATATATATATAAATATATATACTGTATATATATATATATACAGTATATATTTATATGTGCAGCAGTCTCCACTTATGAGAACGGAAGCTGCCCTCAGCCTCAATCGGGACATGAACTGGACCATGTGAATGGTGTACTCGGTGTGGTATGGGGCTGAACTCCAATAAAAAGAAAATACTATTGATTAGTAGATCTTGTACAGATTTATCAACCCATCTTCCCCTTCAGGTGGATGGGATTTTGCTGAATGAGTCTGAAGCTTTAACTATTCTGGGAGTACTTTTGATTCACTTCTTACCTTTGAGAAACATCTAAATGAAAGTTTCAGCAAATGCTGCACGAAAGGCCTTATATATTTATAACAGTTTTAAAATCAATTTGTTCTTCGTTAACTAGAATATTGTTCTCCAATGTGAATGTCTGCTTCTGCCAGAGATTTATCTCTTCTAGATAGAGTGGTTCGTGGTGGTAGGTTTCTGTTTCCTAATATTAGCAGTTATGACACTGACCATCTGTGGATGGCCTATTGTTTGTCAATTTTTCACAAGGTGTATTTTAACAGAGATCTTTCACATTCACAATTGATCCCTGATCCCCTTTCCTGCCATGTAGCACCAATGTGCAGTAAATGTTCCTCACTGTCCAACTTCTCAGGTCCAGAGGTCCTTTATTCCTCACACCGTTGGACTGTGGAACAGCCTCCCTGAGGATGTGCAATTGGAACTTCAGAAGTTCAAGTGAAGATGCAATGCATTACTACCCTATTATTATTCAACCTGTATTTTAATATTTTACTTACATTTTATTTATTTATTAGTTTGTTAATTAATTTATCTGTTTTTCGAGCAACTGATCTCTTTCTGTACTTCCCATTACCTTCTGTTACTTCTTTTGAATGAACACCATATTCTATGGAAGTCTGAATTTCAAGTCAATGGCTCCTGTGGGTTTGTTCCATAAGAACAGGGTTTATCTTTTGAATAATAATAACAATAATCTAGTAAATGATAAACATTATGAAAATGGTTAAGTATCAGAAATGTAAAAAGTCCGTGACATTGTCACCATCAGTGCTATCATTTAAAACCTCTCCAGTGGAACCTAAAATTTTACGTTGCCCTCTTTCATCAACATAATTGGGACAGTCCACCAATATGTGCTCCACAGTAAGGGGATATTACAAAGATCACACATTAATGGTCTGTCACCCTTCAGGATGAACTTGTGGTCAAATGAGTATGACCTATCCTCAGTCTACTTAGTCTAGTCTCACCTCAACTTCTCCAGTAGAATGATAACCAAATGTTTGTCAATGGATAGATTCTTTTTATATTTTAAGTTCTCAAAGAAAAATCCCAGTTATTTTGCCACTTTTAGTTTAATATAAGACTTGATAGGCCATTTCATGTCAGTATCAGGAACTGAGGGATAATCAATAATGCTAAAGATTGCTGCATACTTGAATTCTGTATCTGCTTCTTCATTATTTCTGATACCAATATCGGCTGGCATCCAACTGAACTGCACCAATTTGTAACATGTAAGCCGAGATAGTCATCCCTGGAGTTTCTAAACAATTAGATGAGAAGATCTAAACTGTCTAATGGCTTTGAGAGCACTAAAGAAATATGGATAAATTATAGTATCTCTGCCATCTGTTTTCTTCAAAAGTTCTAGATTTTGACAAGGCTGTCAATTCAGCGGTAAAAACTGAAGCATTGCCGGATCATTTAGCTACATGGGACTTACCATTATGCACAACTGCAATCCCTGCCTCATCCTCTATCTTTGATCCTTCTAAGTAGGACCTGATGGAGTCTTTATGAATTTCATTATGGGCTAAGAATTTGGATTTTATTGCCGCCTTGGATGAAGATTTCTCGTTAACAGCTTTTGGTCTCACTTCAGGCTCATTAATTAAACACGCTTGAATTTTTTAATATTCAATTTTCATGATCTTCTGCCCCTTCAAGGAATGATCCTCCAGCTCTTCACTGTTATGTAGTGCAGACCCAGTTCTTGTCTTCCTAGACTTGGAGGCATTTGGTCAGTATCCACAAATGTGCCCTCTACAGGACAGATTCTAAAAGCTCCACACCACACACACACACACACACACACACACACACACACACACACGCACGCACGCACACACACACACACGCACGCACGCACGCACGCACGCACACACACACACACATATACACACATATATATATATATATATATATATATATATATATATATATATATATATATATATATATATATATATATATATATATATATATATCTCAGTAATTATATATATATATATATATATATATATATATATATATATAGTCTCATACTTGGAAATCTTAGCTTAATGATGAATAATATTGCCAAGACCAGGAAGAACATTCTTTATTATACGAGCTTTCGAGGTATAAAACCTCATCATCAGGCTGAAAAACCGACAAGGATGAGAATCAATGAAATTACAATAAAATGAATTGTCATAATAAATCTTCAGCAAAAATACTAACCAAATATATAAAACGAACAATAAATACAAACTGAAAGGGTAAGACGCAAAATAACGAAAAATTAAAAACGAACACAAACATAAAAATATAAAGATAAGGTTAAATGTAAACAAACTACCACTCACACAGTAAAATATTTAACGACCCAGTTGTGTACCTACTATGAAATTACACGATAGCTAGTTGAATACCAGACGAGTTGTTGTTCAATTCCGATTTCATCTTTTTAATAACCAGCGACTCTGAAATCAAAAGGTCCAGTCTATTTGAACAAAAAGACAGTACCTGAAAATCCAGGTCAGTGAAAGGATGGTCCTGTGCTAAACTGTGTTCCCGAATGGCAGAAAAGGGTGGTTTGGAAAGAGGAAACCTAGTTCTAATATAAAGACCTCTGTGTTCCAAAATTCTGTGGCTGAGCCAGCGGGAACTGGATACCACGTATCGCAGACCACACTGCGAACAAGTGAACAAGTAAACGACACAGGAATTAAGGTCCACAGGCAGAGTAGGCTTCTCCCTCAAAAGTGATCTTACATTAAAAGGATTATTGAAAACGAACCGGAAACTAATTTGAGGGAAACAATGCTTAAGTATTTCTTGTAACTTTTTTCGGACCATATAGCTACTATGACCAAGGTAAGGCAATTTAATGTACTTTACATCTTTACTAGCAGTACTGTACACCGGTCTGGAACAAAACTTTTCATTTAAAAAAATTTCAGAACTTTGTAAAATACAAAAATGGGATACGAGTTTTCAAAAAAATAATTCAGGAGGAAAACCATATCTTGATGAAAAACATTAAAATCACAACAAACATTGTAGGCTCTACTTATCAAAGTGCATATTGAATTCATCTTATACAACTTTGGTGAAAAACTGAGGTAATTCAATCCCAAGCCAGTAAACGTACTTTTCCTATAAACAGAGGTCTCAAATTTGCCAATATTTCTGTATACCTGAACATCTAAAAATGACAACTTATTATCCTGTACTGTCTCACAAGTAACATAAATGTTAGGGTGACGAGAATTAAAATATTCAAAAAACAAATCAACATGTGATAATTCCTTAAACACAAAGAAAGTATCATCTACATACCTACGATAATAGGTATGTAGATGATACTTTCCTAAAATATTCAAAAAACAAATCAACATGTGATAATTCCTTAAACACAAGGAAAGTATCATCTACATACCTACGATAATAGGTTTGTAGATGATACTTTCCTTGTGTTTAAGGAGTTATCTAATTGGGTCGTTAAATATTTTACTTTGTGAGTGGTAGTTTGTTTACATTTCGCCTTATTTTTATATTTTTATGTTTGTGTTCGTTTTTAATTTTTCGTTTTTTTGCCTCTTACCATTTTAGTTTGTATTTACTGTTTGTTTTATATATTTAATTAGTATTTTTGCTGAAAATTTATTATGACAATTCATTTTATTGTAATCTCATTGATTCTCATCCTTGTTGGTTTTTCAGCCTGATGATGAAGTTTTATACCTCGAAAGCTCGTATAATAAAGAATGTTCTTCCTGGTCTTGGCAATATTATTCATCATTAAGCTATGTATATGTATATGTATGTGTGTATATATATATATATATATATATATATATATATATATATATATATATATATATATATATATATATATATCTCTTCTTCGTTTAACGTGCTTTTTCCCATTTTTCATATGGGGTAAGCAATGATGCCTTCTTTTGAAGGACTTTGATTTGGCGTTGGGGTAGGCCGTAGCCTCGATCGGCTGCCCTGCCTGACATCGCTTAGACCCCAGTACCACATGTGTATATGTATCATGCCAAATCCCCAGCTCCATTTCTCCCAGCAGTGAAGAGACGTGAGCGGTTTAGGCCGACAGTTCGAGACGTGTAAGGCGTCTGTTCTGTTTTTTGAAGATGTTGGAGTGGCTTTGTTTGTGTGTGCATTAGTCTGTAACACCCATTTGCTTTCAGCAAACCTATCCGTTGATTACATACATAATCCCGGGGTGTCTACACGGATAGCAAAGTGTCCGCCCTCTGACCGGCTGGCTGAGGATTTAAACCCGCGACACAGACTTCTTATGAAGTCCGAGTCTGCTGCTCTACCGACCGAGCCATCGAGGCTCCATATATATATATATATATATATATATATATATATATATATATATATATATATATATATATATATATATATATATATATATATATATATATCCCTTTTATATAACATCCTATTTTTCCACTTCATTTTCACAACCACTAGAGTAAATTTGGCATCCATAATCTGTTTAGAATGACACAGGGCATTGTATAAGTTTTAAAGGTATTCTCTGCCTGCTCCCCAATTAAAACTGGATACAACCTTTAAAATATCTACCGATTTCTTTGTTCTGCCCTTTAAAAAGCTTACGTGTAGAGACCAAGCAAGTCTCCTATCAAGAATGATTCCACGGAACCTCTCTTCATCGCTATAGGGTAAGATGCTACCATTCATCTTCAAAGTTGTCAGAACCTCCTTAGTCCTTCTACAGCTAAAACTTACTGCAACAGTCTTTGCAGCAGAAAATTTGAATCCATTCTCATGTGCCATTTAGTATCAAATATGATGGCTTGTGTTGCTGAAATTTTTTTACCATTACACTAGCCCTCCCTTTACTTCTTTCATCAGTGGGTGGCATAGAGTGAATGAATGCATAATTTAGTTGGGTTACAGGAGTGGTTACCTAATTTTGTTTCTTGCAGGCATATAATGCTAATATTGTAATCGTGTAACAATATCTCAATTAGCCCAAGGCGTGATCTGAGACCTCTGCTGTTTCACTGCAAAACGTCTGCCACTACTGGTGGTGAGAGTTTGAAATCCCGTCTTATCCTCTGACTACAAAGTTCTATTTTCTTTCTAGATAATTTACCATTTAATGTAGGGACACTGGGTTTCTCCGGAGATGCTGGATACTAATTTTATCTGTGTCTATTTTCCTCATTGGAGAGTGAATGATCTTGGTTTCCTTTTTGCTGGGGAGGAGCTTTCATCGGGGACAGTATAAGTGGTTTTTTGTTACTAAGCCACTATTGCCTTTGGGAGATACTGGACGTGCTCTCTCGTTCCCCATTGGTAAGCAAAAGCCATCTTTGTCAACCAATGAATGTTAGTGTGTTTTTTTAGATGTTTTAGAGTCTGAGGTTGATTTCTCTGAATAATCTTGAGAAGGCACATTTTTTGTATCATTGTCTTTGGGTGAAGTGGCCTTTTGATTTTGCTTCTTAGGTCTAACAGAAGCATATGTATAATTTGTATAGGGAGTCTGAATTACTGCATTTGCATATAATTCCACTGTTGAAGGTTCTGATGTAGCAGCAAGAGCAGTTAAGGCCGAATTTTTCTGGAAGAAGCAGCAGGAATTACCTAAGTTGTAGAAATTTTAGATTCTTCCACAGAAGTCAAATTATTAGAATTATGATGATCGTGAGGTGATTTTTAAAAATTATTTGTTGTAATTTTAGCGACGATTTTTGCATAAGATTCTGGCAACTTGTTAGCGCCAATAGGCTTTCCCTTTGCTCTACCATAACTAATATATTTATCCCCCCCCCTCAATACCTAGGACGGGAACACACCTTCGAGCATCTGGCAGTGATGGCCTTGAAATTGCCTCTCTCTCTCTCTCTTTCCCATGAAAACTTGGCATCCTCTCTGGTCGAGTATTTCGCCTCTCTCTCTCTCTCTCTCTCTCTCTCTCTCTCTCTCTCTCTCTCTCTCTCTCTCTCTCTGTTCCTATTTCTAAGGTATGTAAATCAAAACCTAGCTTACAAAAAATAAAGTTTATTATTCAAGTCTAACAACAAGTCATGTAAAATGAAATTATGCATACTAGATAATAAATCCCATTAAGCCAAACCCCCAAAAGCAAAACCAAACAGTTGCAAGAAAACATAATGTGTGGGGATGAATTCTCGTCTCCCCACCAAGTCCCCTAGACATTTCACATTATCCAAATCTATTTACAAATAACTTTCTATTTTGTCATCAGTTCCATTTTTAGGTGGCTTTGTGCCATGACTGGCTATGGTTTTCACTCCCTTCTTCTTCAAAACATATATAATGACACAAAATATCTCCAATAAACATCAGAATTCATTCAGCTCATATCAAACAGAAAGCATACTGAAAAGACATAAAGACATCAACACCGGGAGTTAACATTAGAAATTGCACTTTGAAAAGTTAGTCATTTTCTAAGTTCACACTCAGCCTCTCAGCAAGGAATCTGAACCTGGAATTTCCAATGTCCGTCTACCACTGCTTCTCACACCACAATGAAATATATTTTCCAAAACTCTTAACACTCGCCCTGCAAAACCCTTCACTAGGTACACACGTCATCTCCAGGCACGCCCATAATCCGGATTTATGACTAGATAAAAGTTCTAGAAATTTCTATCCAAAACAGGGACGGAAGGATCCACCTTGAAACCATGTCACTGATACCTGTTGTATTCCAAAGGTGAGTGTATGAAAGCTGCTGAAGTATGAGACGCCCAGGTCACATTCCTTCCATTCCACGTGTCGCTGTATCTGAGGCAACTTCTGATCAGGTGGCCAATGCTGAATTGCGCTGAATGTGCTGAATCGTGCTGAGCAGTGCTGAAATCGCACTGAGCAGTGCTGAAATCCAAAAACAATAATATTAAGACTCACCCCTGCACTGCTCGACCCCTGCACTATACGTCACATTATCAACTGTTGAGACTAAGATGAGTGGTCTCCTTCACAGTGGAAACAATATCTATTCAAACATTTGCGACTATTCATTCATTTCCACTTAGCTTTTGAGGCATTTCTTTTTGTAATCCCATTATCCTGCAAAATTATTATTATTATTATTATTATTATTATTATTATTATTATTATTAGAAGATGAACCCTATTCACATGGAACAAGCCCACAGTGGCCATTTACATGAAATTCAAGCTTCCAAAGAATATGGTGTTCATTCGAAAGATGTAAAAGAATAGGTAATGGGAAATACAAAAAGAAGAGATCACTTATAAAAACAGAAAAAATACATTAACAAATTAATAAATACATAGATAAAAATGTAAGTAAGTTATTAAAATACAAGGAGAATTGTGTTAAGGTAGTAATGCACTGCATCTTCGCTTGAACTTCTGAAGTTCCAATTACATGACATCTTCAGGGAGACTGTTCCACAGTCCAGTGGTGTGACGAATAAAGGACCGTCTGGAACAGAGAAGTTGGACAGTTTACTGCATATTGGTGCTGCTGTTCAGAAGATCTGGTTGCTCTCTGCAGGAAAAGGGGATCAGGGATCAATTGTGAATCTGAAAGATCTGTTAAAATACAATATGAAAAATTGACAAACAATAGACCATTTGTCGATGGTTCAAGTCATAACTGCTAATATTAGGAGACAGAAACCAACCACCAACAACCACTCTGTTTAAAAGAGTTAAATCTCTGGCAGAAGCAGGCATCCACACTGGAGAACAGTATTCTAGTACAGGAAGAACAAATTACTTGAAACAGGCTGCACTGATTTTATCACTGTTATGAACATATGAGGCCTTATGTACATTATTAACAGACTTTCGTGTGGCATTTGCTGACGCTTTCATCAGATGTTTCTCAGTAATAAGAAGTGAGTCAAAAGTTAAACCTTCAGACTCATTCAGCAGAGTCCCATCCACCTGAAAAGGAAGATAGGGTGGAAAATCTGTACGAGATCTGCTAATCGATAGTGTTTTCGTTTTACTGGAGTTCAACCTCATACCCTACCGACTACACCTTTCACTAATCTGATCCATCGTTCCGACTGAGACTATGGGCAGCTTCATTTCTCATAAGTGAAGACTTTACTACACCCACAAGTGTTGCATCATCGGCATACTGAACAATCTTGTTTTTCAGGCCAACAACCACATCACTTGTATACACTAAAAATAACAGCAGACCAAGAACACTAATCTGTGGAACCCCAAGCACAACAGGTCTTGGTTTGCTAAAGATACCATCAACAGCAACTCGTTGCTGTGTACCTGTAAGGAAATCTTCAGGTAAACCTAAAACACATCCATCCACTCCAAGATTCTTAAGTCTATAAATAAGTGCCTTGTGATTTACTAAATTGAAAGCAGCGCTAAGATCCGTTCAGACTACACTTCACTCAAAACCTTTATCAAGGTTCTCTTGCAAATGGCATGACAAATCTAAGAGAGCATCACAGGTACCTAACTGCTTCCTATATGCACATTGACTATCAGCTAACAATCCTTTAAATTCCACATGTTTTTAAAGTGGCTTAAAAATAAGTTTTTTTTTGCAACTTTGGAGAGCACAGGAAGAATAGAAATTAGCCTGTAGTTACTTCAGTCTGAAGATATGCCATTCTTTGGAACAGGCACTGTATTACTAAACTTAAGTTCATCCACAAAGATACTACATCGACATAAAAATCTTTAGAATATACTAATATTGGGAGACAACACTGTAGAAAACTTTTTAAAAACAAAGGGAAGAAGCCATCAGGATCTTTGCCACCCCAGCTATCACGATTATCCAGAATTTTCTTAACATCACTAGAGCAAAATGCAAATTTTGAAATATGTTCAGGATGACAAGTACCAGGAAGAGGGACAGCCTCAGCTGATTGCTTAGCTTCAAAAGCTCGATGAAACAGTTCAGCCTTTTCCTTAGGGCCAGCAACCAGTCTACTATCATCTGTTGTAGTGGTGGAATGGAAGACGAGCCTGACCCAAAGATAGATGATGCCAAATTGATCCGTCACAGATGAGGTTGAGTAATTCCTTCATGTTTCCTCTTTAAGGAATTATTGTAATTTCTCTCAACTATATGGCAAATTCTATTCACAACATGGCAAGGTTCAACACAAATGGTGTAATTTTCATGTGAATGATTTTGTCCCCTTGTGTTGAATTTAGTCTGTTTGTCATGGTAAGCTCGTCTACACATATCTTCAAACCATGGCTGGTTATTTGTCCTGAATTTGATGACCTTTCTAGGGGCATACCTTACTAAAATAGCCACCATCATTTCATTAAACTTCTTGGAATCTTGATCTGATATTGCATCTGAGATATTAATTGCCTGCCAAGCTTCAATAATGCAACCCCAATTGGCTCTAGATTGGACAGCTGTCTATATGAAGCCCAATCTATTACCAGAAATATGTTAGGGTTCTTCAGTTAGCTGGACAAAGTTGGAGGATACACAGAATTCAGGAGCAGCAGGCCATGTTGATCTGTGGAGTTTGAATTAGGCCACTCGCTGTGCTTTGCACTGCTGTTTCAACAAATAACGAATGAGGCTTATGAATCTTATGACTAAGCCATCCTAATCCTTTCAAGAGACAGTGATATATAGAATCATCAATATTTGGATTGCTGTAAAAAGCAAATATGTCAACATTGTAGAATTTACTGTAAATCTTAAAACAAAGAATTTCATAGCAACTACACTCCAAGTTTTTCTGACGATTAATAGGTCACATACAGACTTAGTGTATACAGCCATACCTTGCACATGTGGGATGTTACAACAATAAATAAAGTCAGGGCCATCAAACCCCGGGATTTTAGCTCAACCTTTGACTTCTTACTGCTTACATGTATCTCAGATAAAAACATCAAATCATAGTTATGGGAACAACTCTGGAGGTCAAGAAAATTTTACCTTAAGCCCAGAATATCTGAGAAAAGTACTTTGCAATATTTCTTACAGTAATGAGTAGGAGGCCCAGGGTTCAGCTCAATGTCTCCCAAAAGAATTAAAATTAACAACATATAATTAGTAGCAAAACTAATAAATAGACTCATTACAAGAGGTACTTAGTAAAAATCAACAGAATGATAAAGAATAATACTGCAGTCACCAACAACAGTATTTTTTATTTACATAAATTTCATTTAAAGTATAAATAAACCTAACCATATATCATTGAAAAAAGCGCCTGAAGTAACAGGTAGACAAGGTGGAGCTGTCACTTCTTGTAAGGCAAATAAGAAACCCGCCAGGTTTGCCACAACAACTGGGGGGCGGGGGTAGTCAAGATGTACTAAGAAATTAGAAGGAAAAGATTAGGTAAAGAAGAAGGCACTTTCCTAATAATCCAATGAGCAACTTTTTCTTTCTCATCAGCCGGTCTTATACACTTTTGAAAAAACAGGAAAGTGAATAAAAGAGAGGATAAAAGCCTGATTACACCCTCAAGCAAGGGAACTCAAACCCATGACCATGGAAGGCCATAGTATAATGGCTATGGCACAGTCCAAGTTTGGAGAACAAGGTTTGTATTCAGAATAACCTTCTCTTATCAAGGCTAAAGGGTCTTTTCCACCTGCTGGTTTGATTTTGGAGTGTCCTTCTCCTAGAAGAGTTGCCTGCCAAGGCTAAAGAGTGTCTTCTACCCTAACTTGTGTAGGCAGGGACATCACACCCTGAAGTGAATGTTGCTAAGAAAAGACAAATTAAACCACTACCAAATGGGCATACTCAAAGCACCTGAAGAATTGCTTTGGTCTATTTGCATTTTCTTACTTTAAAATTCAGATGTCTGATATTAAAAAATTCTGGCAGGTTATTTACAAGAGAAGGTTAGATGAGCTGCATTACTTCTTCCATTTAGTTTCTTTATGTTGTAAACATTCTCAGAGGAAAGCTCTAAAAATTCCTTATCAGAGAAACCTTGCAGTTCCCCTATATAAATTCCACTGATTAGACTGAAGGAAGTGTGTGGCTTCACACATGTAATGATATCATCTTCAGTAGTTTCAAACTGAACAGTATTATAGACTGAAGGTCACCTTTGACCTTAATCATGAGTGATTTTACATAAAGTGTAAGGGCGTCAAATCGCCTCTCCTTTCTTGTGTTTCTCTCTTCATACGTACATTAATCACGTCATATATGTTACTTGTTGATATTTCAGATTCTTTATGTATCTCATTGTATGCATCATTGTACGGCCTGTCCGCTGATATATATACTTGCCTTTTACATGTTCTGTAATGCATTATGTGTCTTTTTATGCCTGTTAACAAACACAACCTTCGTATGGACGCAGCAGTGGGCCTCAGGTCACCTGCTACCTTTCTGTCAGCTTTCTGAATTATAAACACCTGTTAAGAACAATAAAGGATCAGTCTTTCACTTCTGACAGTTCTTGAACCTCACACTGGTGACCCCAGAAAAGGGACAGGTAGCATGGTTTTGGCCCAGCCATTAACGGACTAAATACAGCCACAGCCTACCATCAGAGAGCCTTTAGCGGACTAACTATGGCGCAAAGATTAGGTCTCTGATAGCTCCCTTCCTGGTAGAAACCGTGCCATTAACAAACTAAATACAGCGTACCCAAAAAGGGCATGTACTGGGACTTTGTTTGACCACTCGAACAATCAGCACCATTAATGGACTCAATATGGTGCATTTTCCCACGTTTTGGTGCGTGAGCAGTAAAGATGTCGGAAGCTGAACCTCAATGCAAATCCATGAGCATCATCTGTACGCCTCTCTCGCCAACAAAGCCAGATGTGGTCAAACTTCCCCCATTTTCGCAGCAGAACACAGCATCATGGTTCCCCTGCGCACAGACGCCAAGACTTTCGCATGGCACGCATCTCAGACGATGCTATCAAATCCGACATCACCATGACGGCGCTTCCAGAAGAGGTGTTCAACAGAATCTCCCCCTGGATCAATGTGCAACTGGACAAGGTCATAGATGCAGCCTTGAAAGATAAACTGATGTAATCTTACTCCATGCCTGTGACCGAGATAGCACAGCGGGCACATGACTTGTTATCCCAGCCCCTCGGAGAAGCATCACCTAGGGAAGCCTGGGACGAACTACGGGGGTTGGTAACACTGCCAGGCCACGATGAAAACAGGAGGAGAAGAACGGTAGATTCAACAAAAGCAATCTTCCTTCGGCGCCTCCTGCAGGAAGTTAGGCACCAGGTAAGGGATGCAGACACTCTCAACATGGATGCCTTAGTTGACAATGCCCAGAAACTATACGAGGTCACCAAGGCCTCGACAAATGCCCGTCAGCTCTCTACCGGACCTGGAATGCCCACCATCTGCTCCATGGCCCCCAACGGCTACACATCCCTCCTACAGGAGTTCCCAGATGTGTTCAACATGCAAGACCTGACGGGCGCCCTCCACGGAGCAAAGATTTTTTGAAGATGGACCTGCTGATGTCATACTTCCAAGTCCCTGTGCATCCCGATGATGTCCCAAAGACTGCCATCATCATGCCCTTCGGGAGCTACACATTTTCCCATTCCACCTTTGGGAACGCAGGTGCCACATTCCAGCACCTGATGGACACCATCTTGGGGATCCTGCCTTTCTACATCTGCTATGTCGATGACATTCTCATCTTCTCCAGGTCCCCATAGGAACACCTTCGCCACGTCTGCACCCTCCTGAAACGTCTGCAGGACAGCGGACTGGTCGTCAGGTTCGGCAAGTGCATTTTCAGGAAAGAAAAGGTAGACTTCCTTGGCCCACAAGATTTCTCCAGCAGGAGTGCACCCCATGGCCTCTAAAGTAAAAGCTATAGAGAACTTCCCGAAACCACAAACCATCAAGGCCCTTCAGGAATTTCTCGGGATGATAAACTACTACCAACGTTTCATGCCAGACGTCGCCCCCACTATGTACCCCCTGACATCAATCCTGAAGGGTAAACCAAAAACACTGACATGGGAGGCTCTGCAGCAGCAGGCATTCATTGCAACAAAGAGAGCCCTCTCCAGTGCCAATACCTTAACTCACCACAACCCCACTGCTGCCCTCAGGTTGACAACAGACACCAGCAACATCGCCTGCAGTGCAGTACTCGAGCAGCTTGTGAACGGCACCCCCCAGCCCTTGGCCTTTTTCAGCCACAAGTTTTTGCCAGCAGAGACCTGCTACAGCGCCTTCGACAGGGAGCTGCTGGCTATCTACCAGGCTGTGAGACACTTTAAGTACCTACTGGAGGGGACCGAATTCACAATCCTGACAGATCACAAACCCTTGGTGCACGCATTTGCAAAGCTGGAAGATGCGTGGTCTGCAAGGCAACAGCGGCACCTGACTGCCATCTCTGAATTCAGGTGCACCATCAACTATGTCCCTGGCAGGAAAAACCCAGTGGCCGACGCCCTGTCGAGGGTAGAAATCAATTTGTCCCTTCACCTCAGCATTGACTACGAAGACCGGGTAAGAGAACAAGCAGCAGACCCAGAGACACCAGACTACAGGACGGCAGTGACAGCTCTTAAGTGGGAAGACGCGCCCTTAGCAAGCTCGAACACAACTCTCCTCTGCGACACCAGCACAGGCCACCCACGCCCCCTAGTGCCCGCTTCAAGGAGAAAGCAGGTGTTCGACATAGTCCACCGCCTCTTCCATCTATCAGGGCGCACAATGGCGTGCCTCATGACTAACAAGTTCATCTGGCATGGCATCAACAAGGACATTCGCCAGTGGGCAAGGGGCTGCATCCTGTGCCAGACAAGCAAAAGTCCCGGCACACAGAGTCCGGGGTCGGCGACTTCCTCCAGCCTCGTCGGCGTTTCGGCCACATCCACATCGATGTCGGCAGGCCCCTTCTGCAATCAGGAGGAGCCAGATATCTCCTGACAATCATAGACCGCTCCACCCGCTGGCCAGAGGCAACCCCCATGGAGGAGGCATCAACAGTGTTATGTGCAGAGGCCCTCCTCTCCAGTTGGATCAGCTGTTTCGGAGTGCCAGACAGCATCATTATGGACAGGGGTCCAGCCTTCCTGTCAGAGCTCTGGGTCTCCTTGGCATGCCTGATGGGTACAACTCTACACAGCACAACGGCCTACAACCCCACAGTGAACGGCATGGTCGAGAGGGCACACCGCTCTCTTAAAGCAGCTCTCATGGCACGCTGCACCGACGAGAGGTGGAGGAACAGCTGTCCTGGGTCCTGCTGGGTCTCCACACCGCACCAAAGGCAAATGGCGACGCCTCCCCTGCTGAGAAAGTCTATGGGGAGACACTGGCCATTCCCGGAGAATTCTTCCCGCCGTTGGCTGATAGCGCCGACAACCCCCTCCCGAGGTTGAGGGAACTCGCACAGAAGTTCGCGCCCTGCCCTAAGACTTTCACAGACAGAACCATCACCTACAGCCCACCTGCCTTAGACTCCTGTGCCTACGTATTTGTCAGGGTGGATGCCTATCAGCTGCCCTTAACTAGGCCCTACAGGGGGCCCCACCGAGTCATCAGGCGGGCTGCCAAGGCATACCTCCTTGACATCAACGGGCAGGAAGACTGGATCACCACTGACAGGCTGAAACCGGCATTCCTGTTGGACAGCGAAGTGCGCGAGGAAGAAAGCAGGTGCCCCAGAGTTCCCCCTCAGTACCTCCCCGCAAGCAGACACCCGCTCCCCACCAAAGCGGGGTCCGGGGCAGCCCAGGAAACACATCGAGCCAACCCCAGATGTCAGTTCCACCCCACGCCCAAAGTTCTCTAGGAGCAGGGGCCTGCTCCGACTGCCTCAGCATCTGTGTGATTAATGTTATTTTCATCCAGCAATTGCTCCTCTAATCATTGTCTTTGGTTGGGGAGTATTTGTAAGGGCGTCAAATCGCCTCTCCTTTCTTGTGTTTCTCTCTTCATACGTATATTAATCATATCATATGTTACTTGTCGATATTTCAGATTCTTTATGTATCTCATTATATGCATCATTGTACGGCCTGTCCGCCAATATATATACTTGCCTTTTACATGTTCTGTAACACATTATATATGTATTTTTATGCCTGTTAACAAACACAACCTTTGTATGGATGCAGCGGGGAGCCTCAGGTCGCCCACTACCTTTCCATCCGCTTTCTGTATTATAAACACCTGTCGAGAATAATAAAGGATCAGTCTTTCACTTCTGACATTTCTTGAACCTCACAACAGTAGTTTTGAGGTTTTCTTTTATTATTTTAGTAACAAAGCTCTCCAAGTACAATATGTCTTTTAAACCGTTACCACATTTGGCTTTGGAATTTGCTGTGTGCCATATAGGGACAGGTAGTTTTCTTTAAACAAAGGCAACTGGTAATTCTTCACTAAATAACTTAGGAAAGTAATCTAATTCTTCATCAACCATATTCTTAAAGGGTAAAAAGATTCAAGTCTCAGAAACCAGCCCACCCCAGGAATCACTGGGAAAGTTTTAATAGATAGTCCCACCCCTGAGATATCAATATGACTAGCATACTGATATCTCTCAGGTCCAACATTATTGGGTGGTTGATGAAACCACCACAGCTCTTACTATTGGCCTTTAAAATGAACTCTAACTCCATCAATGGTATCTGTTCTTGATGATCAAGACAGTAAAGAAAAAGTTAGAGAGGTTGGACAGCAAGGAGGGGAAAAGCTAATAACTCTGAAAGAGGTCAAGTAATAATGAGATATAGAGAAAGAGTACAGAGATGCATTTAGATTCAAACCAGGGGGAAAGAGATTCCCCTGGTTCTAGAGCCCTCTCGACCATCACAACTTCCTCTGGGAACAAGACATTCCATACTGAACCAGTGTGACTTCAGCAAAGCATTCTCGCACTGAGAGGCCTAAAGCTTTTGAGATGACCTGTTAGATAAAATACTTGGTTACAACTTTATGTAAACTCTTCATTATATGTACTTAACCTTCTTGAACCTGTTGCTGTTGACCATGAAATGTCTGTTCTAATTCTATTTTTTGTGACATTCATCAATGTTCTTTTCTCAAACATAATCTCTTCCTCCTGTTAATGAAGAACTTCTTCAGCCTGACTTTTTACTAGCTTTTAACCCCAGAGTTTGATGACTTCATTTGTCTTCATAACACCCCACATGTGCATGGTATGGCTGTATACAATAGGTCTGGATGACCTTTTTATTGTCAGAAAAATTTGGAGTGTAATTTCTATGAAGGTCTTTGCCAAAATATTTTTAGTAAATTCTATAATGTTTATGTATCTGCTCTTTACCCTGATCCAAATATTGATGACTCTATGTATGACTGTCTCTTGGAGAGGATTAGTATGGATCAGTCACAGACTTCAGAAGCTTCATTCGTTATTTGTGGAGACAGCAATGAAAACACAGCAAGAGGCCTAATTCACATTTCATTGATCAACATGGCCAGTCTGCTCTTGATTCTGTGTATCCTCTGGTCCTGTTCACCTAACTGATAAACCCACTTATATTTCTTGTAATCACTGTGTCACTAAAATGAACATATCTGCCAATCAGTATATTCCTAAAGCCACCATAGGATAAACGGTCTGGCTGAAATCTACAGCCAATTGGGATTGGATTATTGAAGCTTGTCAGGTACTTAATATTTCAGACGCCATATCTGATCAGAATTACAAGAGGAAGCTCAATGAAATGACCAGCCATGGTTTGATGATACATGTAGATGAGCTTAACATGAAAAACAAACCAAATTCAACACATGGAGAGGAAATCATTCACATGTAAACTACACCATTTTTTTTGGCCTTGCCCTGATGCAAAAAGGATTTGCCATTTAGCTGAGAGAAATTAAAATAATTCCTTCAAGATGAAACTCACAGAAATTACTCAAGCCTCATCTGTACTGGACCAAACTGGCATCTTCTAGCTTTGGGTCAGGCTCATCTTCCATCCCATCACTATTAACAGATGATGGTAGATTGTTTACTGTCTCTAAAGAAAAGGCTGAACTGCTTCATCGAGTTTTTTTAAGCTAAGCTATCTGCTGAGGATGTCCCTTTCCCTAATATGTGTCTTCTTGAACCTATTCTTACAAAATTTGCATTTTCCTCTACGGATGTTAAGAAAAATCCTGATAATCGTGATAGCTGGGATGGCAACGATCCTGATGGTTTCTTCCTTTTCTTTTTTAAAAAGATTTGGAGCGTATTGGCTCCCAAGACTAGTAGATTCTATAGATTTTTATGTTAATGAACTATCTTTGCCAATGAGCACAAACTTAGTGATACAGTGCCTGTTCCAAAGAGTGGTTTATCTGCAGACTGCAGCAACCATTGGCCAACCTCTATTCTTCCTGAGCTCTCCAAACTTGCAACAAAACTTTTTTTAAGCCACTATAAAATTATGTGGAATCCAAAAGACCGTTAGCTAATAGTTAATGTGCATAGAGGAAGTAGCTGGGTACCTGCAGTCCTCTTTTAGATTTGACATGCAATTTGCAAGGGTTCTGAGTGTAGGGTAATTCACATAGATTTCAGTACTGCTTTCGGTTTAGTAAACCATGAGGCAGTAGGTTGATCTACTTCAGAATCTTGTAGTGGGTGGGTATGTTTTAGGATTACTTTAAGGTTTCCTTACAGGTATGCAGCAGAGAGTTGCTGTTGGTGGGATCTTTAGCAAACCAAGACCTATCATGTCTGCTGTTCCACAAGGTGGTGTTCTTGGTCCACTGTTATTTTTAGTGTAATCAAGTGATCTGGCTGTTCACCTGGAAAATAAAATTGTTTCAGTATGCTCATGATGCAATGCATTAGGGTGTAGTAAAGTTTCCACTTATGAGAAATTAAACTGCTCTCAGTCTCAGTCTCAATACTGACATGGAGCAGATTAAGGAATGTTGTAGTTGGTGGGTTATGAGGCTGAACTCCAGTAAAACGAAAACACTATTGATTAGTAGATCTCATATTGAATTTCCACCCCATCCTCCCATTCAAGAGGATGGGGCTCTGCTGAATGAGTCAGAAGCTCAAACCATATTTGGTGTAACTTTTGACTTACATCTTACTTTTGAGAAACATCTAATGAAAGTGTCAACAAATGGCACACAGAGGTAAGGTATTGTACATAAGACCTCATATATTCATAACAGTGATAATATTGATGCAACTTGTTTAAGGTCAGTTGTCCTTCCTCCACTAGAATACTGTTCTCCAGTGTGGATGTCTGCTTCTGCCACAGATTTATATCTTTTAGATAGGGTGGTTTGTGGTGGTAAGTTTCTGTTTCCTACAAGTTGTATTTTAACAGAGAACTTTTGCTATCACAATTGATCCCTGGTCCTCTTTTCCTACAGAGAGCGACCAGATTTGCTGAACAGCAGCACCAACATGCAGCAAATGTGCCACACTGTCGAACTTCTCAGTTCCAGAGGTCCTTTATTCCTCACACCTTTGGACTGTGGAACAGTTTCCCTGATGGTGTGCAATTAGAACCTCAAAAGTTCAAGCGAAGATGATGCATTAATACCCTAAAACAATTCAACTTATATTTTACTAATCTATTTATATTTTCATCTATTAATTTATGAATTTATTAATTTATCTTTTTATCTTATCTAATAACTGAAATCCTTTCTGTATTTCCTATTTTCTTCTGTAACTTCTTTCAAATGAACACCATATTCTTTGGAAGCTTAAATTTCATGTAAATGGCCCCTGTAGGCGTGTTCTATATGAATAGGGGTTTACCTTCTAAATAATAATAATAATAATAATAATAATAATAATAATAATAATAATAATAATAATAATAATAATAATAATAATTCATGCTTCTGCCAGTTCTTCAGTCCTTGTTATTTCGTTATCATTCATCGCACAGACAACGTCGGTTATTTGCACTCAATATCCTTTGTCTTCTCTGAAGAGCATTTCTGAATGGGGTTAACTCAGTCATATGTTTCGTCTATCATCTAATTGATTAAAGTATCATTCAACCTCCGAATTCTATTAAAACTATTTCAGAGTGTTTTACGTGTGTTCTGTTTTTATTTATCTGTTGCCAGGCTTTGAAATAACCGCCTTTCTTCCTTTTTCCCAATATCTCTTTACCCCGTTTTTAGTTTTCTGTAAAAGAAAACTGCTTTGTCTGTCCGTCCGCACTTTTTATGTGGGCCCTCAGATCTTAAAAACTACTGAGGCTAAAGGGCTGCAAATTGGTATGTTGATCATCCACCCTCCAGTCATCAAACATACCAAACTGCAGCCCTCTAGCATCAGTATTTTTTTAATTTTATTTAAGGTTAAAGTTAGCCATAACCGTGCGTCTGGCAACGATATAGGACAGGCCACCACCGGGCCGTGGTTAAAGTTTCATGGGCCACGGCTCACACAGCATTGTACCGAGACCACCTAAAGATAGATTTATTTTCTGTGGCCTTGATTATATGCTGTACAGTAAACTCGATTGCGCCGAAGAAACTTCGTCGCATTTTTTTTTACTTGTTTATTGTTGTCATCGGGCATCAAGTTCATAAAGGCATTAAGATGCATATCCTATCGATCACCGCTATTAATAGGAATCACGCTCTCCTACAGAGGAAAAAAAGTCTGCCAGTTGAAACTAGGGACTAAAAAACTTTGCCCATTCTCCTGTGTTTTTAAATCTTATTGAATTCCCCCTCTTCCTCTCTCTCTCTCTCTCTCTCTCTCTCTCTCTCTCTCTCTGTCTCAAGGCAAGCATGAAACTTATCTGCAATATAAGTACCCCATGAATTAGTAACTCCCAAAGGTGACTTATAACAACAGGGCAATTTCAGCGTATAAGACATGTACGAAGAAAAACGAACTAACCACTAAATTCTGTTAAGAACTCTGTGAATGCGGGTATATACAAAAACCACAGCACAGTCAGGCAAAGATTGTCCGCAGTGGATTCCAGCATATGCGAGCAAAGAAAACTCGTGCAGTGTTCTTGTGATTGAGGACACGTAAGCTGATTCTCCATCAGCACTGTGAAGGTAACGAAATTACTTTTCTTTGTATTTGCAAAAGTAGCTCAGCATATAACGTTGTATTATTAAGAATTGGAACTTGAATTATTTCGCGCATCTTACTTTACGATATGCGACTCTTTAAAGATATACATACATATATTATATATATATATATATATATATATATATATATATATATATATATATATATATATATATATATATATATATATATATATATATTATATATATATATATATTATATATATATATATATATATATATATATATATATATATATATATATATATATATATATATACATATATAGATAGATAGATAGCTAGACAGATAGATATCTAACAGGTGGCGGGTTCTCAACAAAATGTCATACATTTTATAAAAAAAAAAAGTAATTGTAAGATGTGCTGCTGTTAATAGCAACAATAAAAGAAAATTTCTCAGAACCCAGTAGAGAATTCTATAAAACCTCAAACCAATCTCAATGGGTGTACTACCACTAATATTGGTGGACATATATTGTACCACAAAGACCAAGACATTATCATCCAACACTTGACTGAGACATTACCAAAGGACTTGATGTAGTACATTTTATAATAGAAATCAAATTTTACACAGTGAGCCAAGGATTGAATCGCTTGTAGTAACAGAAGCTTTCTGATTTTTCTTTCAGAAATCTCAAATTATCATAGACGTACATTTATTACAAATCTCTCATGCACGTCAGCACAGATGGTTATTTAATTCACTTACTACTGACACATGAATGTTAATCTAAATTGCAAATAATTTTGAAATTATATATATATATATATATATATATATATATATATATATATATATATATATATATATATAATATATATATATATAAGTGCGCTTGTTTTTTCGTTTTGTGTTTTTTAACGTGGAGGCTGACTTAGCCTATAAATCTTAAGAGATAAAGAATCTCCTCTTTTATTCTTCCATAACACTGGGGTACCCTGTGGAAGTAATATTATATATATATATATATATATATATATATATATATATATATATATATATATATATATATATATATTGTAACGTGGAAACCACTTTATGAGTAAACTCAACCTCCAATTTGCCTTATAAAATAAATGTAGTATTTTTCATACTGATAACTAACTGAGGAAGGATGTAAGAAACTGAGCCCCTACGTAAATTTTCCCCATGCTTCCCCTTTTGGTACACCTTTTAACCTTTCCTTGGCTTTGTGGCTGCTTTGAAAACCTTTCAGATGAAGGCAAATGGAGACGAAAGCCTGCCTTGGATGAACCAGCCTGGGATGAAGTCCTGGAGAAAAAGCTAAGTCCCCCTTAGCAACTGGCAAACATGGGGTGCCAGAGGTCACAGAAAACAGAGGTCTCACCCCATGTGAGTTGGCTGCCATCTTGAACCCTGAGGGCAGATACTAGCACTCCACCGTCTGAAAGGAGCAGGAAAATAAGCAGCCAAGGTTATAAAAATGGGGCAGTCAACAGCTTCACTCTCAGACCCCTATCGGCAGCAGACCCAACACACAAGCCCCCCTTGCTTGCTCCTTATTGAGCTAACCCCAAGTGGACATCTTTCCGCCCCCCTAGTCCCTTTACCTGTGCATTCCCATTAAACTCATCCCTCCATTTCTGGTGAAATTCAACAAGGCCTCTCCATTGCTCCATCTTAAGATGGTGTCACTAGCTGTGGAAACAACTGCTTGTGCTTTTTGCTGTGGCACTTCCACTGCAATCAGTTCTTCAGTGTCCCTTCCAGGAGGATTACTCATAGATTCTTCAATATTTGAATAATTGCTGTAATAATTAAACACATGGCAGAACATTAATTTACCAGCCTATCATTCCCTATTCTTCTGATTGACGTGTCTAATTGTAAATATATCCCATTTAAAGTAAACCTAGAATTTATCTGCAACAGTTCCTTGTTAAAATACGGCCTTCAGCTCAAAAGTTTTTCTATTTAAGTTTCTATCTGACCTAGCAATTGCAGTCAGAGTGACAAGGTTTCATAGTAAGTCCCCTGTTCTCCAGCTAGACCCTAGGATTGGATCCCTGAGCAAGGAATACAATAAGTAGGTCAAATTGAAAACTTAATATATATATAAATATATATATTGCGACGGATGGGATGTCTTTCCTTGCAACCCGTTTTTACATTTGCAAAGTAATTGAGAAAGAAATAAAAATTAATGTCCCTCATTAATTACTAGAACTGAGGTTTCAACTTGCCCCTTCATAAACTCTCTCTTCCATTCCCCAAAATGGTAAGCCTAACCCCTCCTTCTCTGTTCAAAGTGACTGCTTTTTGGGTCTAATTCCAGGTACACCTGCATCCAGCACGGCAAGGGAGGAGCCAAAAGAGAAAATTGGCCACCCGCCCCCCCCCCACTATGAACCTTCCACGTGGGTTCCTGCTGCCATGCAGTCGACCTTATAGAAAACGTGACGAAGATTGACCTTTGCGCCATCTGGAAGAGAAGCGGTGTGTAATCCTTGAAGGTTATAAATAGACGCTGCAAGAGAAATCACAAGAGAGAACACTCAGAACACGACTGAGGACAGATGTCCTTGCCTTGCCTGTCCTTCTGAACCACATGTTTCGACCCTGAGGCTCGAACCAGTATACTTTATCGTGGCATCATAATTCCCTCCTTCATCGCCAGCTCCTCATCAATGACGACCTGCCATCTTGAAATAGGTAATGTGCAGGAATAAGGTCCTTTTAGCCAGTCACGCTCCCAGTTATTTCTCTGTCTAATATCTCATTTATTTTTCCATTGTGCAATCACCTTCAGTAATTTGTGTTGGAGCATTCAGTGTTAATGTGATTATGCATTAGTGTTGAACTGAGTTATCTGGCACCATCTGTGCATTCCTCAGTTTTCCTTTGAGAGTCTTTATTATTATTGCAAGTAACCACCTTGCATATATAGGCCTCGACTGTGGAATCTCTCAGCCGATCCATGTGCAGTTCCCCTTTCCACTGCGATGTACCCTGTTATGAAGACATCGTCAGCGTAGAATATTTATTCTGTGTATGATTCATTATTTTAGCAGGCTCTTGTTATTTCCTGCAAATTCTTCTCATCTGTGTTGTTATGTAAATATAATTACTTAAGAGAACCCTTGAGTTTACGTAATTCCCTCACATGAAGAAGGCCTTAAACCATAGATTTCCTTTGTTTTGTCTACGAATTGTCTTAATATCAAGTCAGATGTGTAATAAATAAAAGGAACTCTTTGCGTTATCCGTTGCCGCCCAGAGTCAAGTAAGTATCCCCAGGACATCCGTAGAAATACATATATATATATATATATATATATATATATATATATATATATATATATATATATATATATATATATATATATATATATATATATATATATATATATATATATATATATATATATATATATATATATATATATATATATATATATAATATATATATATATATATATATATATTATATATATATTGTTACGTGTGTGTCTTGGCTGATCATGTATTATTCAATTTACGTAATTTTTATGGCCCTGCAGACCAAGAATACACGTAATCTGCCACTTGAAGCCAAAAGTTAACCTCAAAGACAGTCGTTAATTAGCTAAAGGTCGCCAGTTAAGGGTAATTAACCTTAACAAGAATATTTGAGATGAATTTTAGATTTCAAACGCAACGGTTCTTCCCAACATCGAACGCGAGGCATACAAAAGCATCGAGACTTAAAACTGTGTTGCTTACCCTAACCTAGGTATTTACTGGAATAACGGGGTTGAAGCTAACAATATAATAATTTGGCTTAATCTAGACTTCGTAAACACCTTTACCCTAAGTGGTGGCTGAAGGAAGAAAACAAAGAAAATGTGAAATACAGAAGGAGTACTAGTCAATCGACGAAGCTTCAACAAGAATCGGACTTACCGTGAATGTCGAGTCGCTGCGCAAACGAGGGACCTCAGGAGTCGTATTCTGGCAGTCTTCCCAATTCACTAATTAAGATAGACGTAGGAGTAAAAGTAATAAAGAACAAAGAATATCGTTCGGGCACGCACGCAGCGTCACCCTGGTTCAGTGACCGCTTGACTCTCTCTGACCGACCTCGCCGTTCCCGCCAGATGAGGTGGCCTCTTGACATACCGCCCGGGCAATCCGACCTTGACAAAGGCATCGCTGAATGCATAGAATAAATAGCTTAAGGGCCACCATAACTAGGGGTCATTGAGTGTAAACCCTCTCTGAGGCTTAGGTCCCTAATGCCCTAGCATATTTTGTTTTAAAACTGCCCAGCCTATGCGCGGCGCCATCTGTCTACTGCTGTGATCGTTATTTTGAATTGTCTAGCCTACCGGCGGGGCAGAGATGTTCTCTGTCGAGGTCAATCTGACTAATATTCCTACACCTAAATACATCGAGGGCGAACAGCAGTAATATTTATAAAAGCTCCCCCCCTTAAGAGGGCCTTCACTCCCTTTTCGGGCGTGAAGGTCTATACTAAGCAAGCTGTTCGCCTCTCGTAGGTTACTCTCCTTCCCCTGAGCAGATTAGTCCTGGTTAGCCTACCTAGCTACAGAACTACCTAACCCTAGATAGGATACGAGCTATAATCACTACTTTACCTAAGTCTAATAGTACGAGAAGGTGCTTACGGTTATTATAGGCTACCTCCTTCAATCATGATGTGTTTAGACCTAGCCTAGTGGTACATTCTATGATATTCCCTAGCCTAACCTATCCTAACCCGACTGTAGCACCAACATAAGAGTTAATGTTCTAACTAAATCACAACTTGGTTTATGTTTAATACAATTAATAATTACTAGTTAATTCATGAGGGTTGCCTCATATGATAAATGGGTGCCTCACGGAAGTCTTAAGCCATGCGTGTCCTGAGCATCGTGGCTCGGTTCACAATAGTTAAGATTATTGAAATTAGTTAGGCTACTTACATGATTACTGCAGCTCGGTGGTAAGTGGAAGGAACAAGGTTACTAAATTGATGTACCGTACTTTAAGGCGGCCTAGGCTATGTACAATAAAAGGAAGAGATCACACTGGCTACCTCCTCTGGGCAAGGGGCCAGGATCACTCTTAGATGTTAGGGCACTGTGCCGAGGGGGCACTAGTGCCAGGATGAGCTTATAGCTCGGCAACTACTGGGCTCTCTTCCGCCCCTTCTTCTTCTTCTTCGGGTTCCTCCAAGGCCTATCTGTAGCTGGCCTAGGAGGTGATGAGAGCACCGACTCTGGGGACAGGCCAGAAGGGCTAGCGGGCGCGAAGTCAGGGGCAACTGCAAAAGCTGCGGGAGGACTCCCTACTCCGGCTGCTGCGACAACCGGAGTGAGAGCGATCTCGACTTCTGCGTTCGAGGATGCCAGTTCCTGGTCTTCCAAGGAAGGGGTACCATTTCGATCCTCCAGGGGTTCATCCCCTGGAGTCAAATTTTGCAAAGAAGTTTCGGGTGCTGGAGGCTCTCCAGTCGCGATGATCAACTGCATGGGGAATCCTAAATCTCCCGGAGGAGGA